>NC_045443.1:93670387-93683328 GCF_002776525.5 Piliocolobus tephrosceles
TAACATGGGGCTGGATTGTATGGTGGTGGGGTGGGGTGCAGTGAATTATGTGGGAGGAAGTAGAATGGTTGTAAGACATTTTCTCGGCCGGAGTTAACAAAGCCATCATTTACTTTTCCAAAGAAAACTCACCCATATAAAAGTCACTGACAAACCAATTGAGTTACTTCTAATTTAGCCAGAGACGGCATAGTTTCAGAAGGAAAGAGGGGTAATTTACACACAGTAAATTGCATATGTTGTTATTTCAGTGGTTGTCAGTGATTTCGTCTGAAAAATCTCTCTCTCTCTTTTTTTTAAAGACAGGTTCCCGCTGTGTTGCCCAGGCTGGAGTGCAGTGATGCGATCACGGCCCACTGTAGCCTCAAACTCCTGGGCTTCAGTGATCCTCCTGCCTCAGCTCCCCAAGTAGCTGGGACTACCGGTGTGTGCCACCACATCCAGCTAATTATTGTATTTTTTGTAGGGATGGGGTCTCCCACCATGTTGCCCAGGCTGATCTTGAACTCCTAGGCACAAACTATCCTCCTTCCTTGGTCTCCCAAAGTGCTGGGATTACAAGCATGTAATCCATTCATTAAAAACCCAGTAATCCTTGCATTGTGCTAGATATAACATGTATAGGCATGTAATCCCAGCAGTCTTTCTCTTTTCCAAGATGGAAGAGTTATTTAAAAAACATTGCAGACTGGGCCGGGCGCGGTGGCTTATGCTTGTAATCCCAGCACTTTGGGAGGCCGAGGCGGACGGATCACCTGAGGTCAGGAGTTTGAGACCACCCAGGCCAACATGGTGAAACCCTGTCTCTACTAAAAATACAAAAATGGGCTGGATGCAGTGGCGCACTCCTGTAATCCCAGCTACTCAGGAGGCTGAGGCAGGAGAATCACTTGAACCTGGGAGGCAGAGCTTGCAGTGCACTGAGATCACACCACTTGTGCTCCAGGCTGGGCGACAGAGCAAGACTCCGTCTCAAAAAAAAAAAAAAAAAAAAAAACCCAAAAAACAACAAAAACCATTGCAGACTGTAAAGGGTAAATAAATAGGTGAGCAATACCTACTTTTGTTTACCCTTTTTTAAATGGACAATTTGTAGATATTCACAGAAGGCAAATACTTTTTGATAAATGAAAAGCTTGGGAGACACGAAGTTGGCCTCATCCCTTTTTTATACACAATGATAATGATTAAAATAATTTAAATGTCCTTTGAAAATAAAATTTAATAATCTTCCAACTCACAGAAATAATAAAAAAGACTTCAGAACTTGTATAAGTTGGTTTTTTCCCCCAAATATTATCCTTATTTACTTAATACCTATACTACTCTGTGCTGAGTTATTGCAGATCCCCAATAATATAAAATGTTGTCTTCCAGTTCTTTGACTGAAGTACAGCGTTCATTTTCTATAATGAAATGGCTTCTACCCTTTGTCTTAGACAATGATAACATCATGACATGGAAACGCATAGTAGATACTGGCAGAGGAGTTGAACCCAACAGAATTTTCCAGAAGAAGTGTTCAAATCCATCTTCATTCCTCTAACCATGCAAAGTTTAACAAACGAAAAAAGACATACGTACCTCATGAGCACCTACTTTGTTTATTCCTTACCCAGAAGTTTTTCTCCTTTTCTTGGGCTTTTATTGCTTTTTTTTTTTTTTTTAATTGCCTTGTTTCTTTAATTACCACCACATAGAAGCTTAAGAAAAAGCTAATTCTGCCCCCTCAACTCCCACCTCAGTAAAAATGAAACAAGGAACATGCAAAGGGAAGTGTTAGGTTGCCATCAGTAGAAAGAAGAACAAATAAGTGGGCATTTCGACTTCTAAGAATGGAGGCAAAAACCTCATACTTTGCATAAGGAGTCTGTGCGGCTCCTACTCACATTAAGACGTCTGGCGCCACCTTGTGGCCGACAGGAAGGAGATCAGCCTCCAGGAAGAGGCCAGTAGCTTTTGGGGAACAGAGGCAGGAGGAGCTGGGATGCCTGAAGCTGGGATCGTGTCATGTGACCTGACAGCTCTCACGTAGGCGGAGGCGGGCACGGCGTAATGAGAATGATCATTATTTCTGTCAATAGCATCTTTCTCTTTGAGGCTGCGTCGGATTAAAGAATGAATCAAAGTTAAAAAAAACATTGGAAAGACTAAAGAGGGCCATAAAACTTTTTTTTTTTTTTTTAGAGAGAGAAGGTCTTGCTCTGTCACCCAGGCTGGAGTGCAGTGGCGCAATCACAGCTCGCTGCAGCCTCTACTTCCCAGGCTTAGGCAATCCTCCCACCTCAGCCTCTTGAGTAGCTGGGTGGACAGGCGCGCACCACCACACACAGCTAATTTTTGTATTTTTTGTGGAGACGGGGTCTCACTCTTGCTCAGGCTGGTCTCGAATTCCTGGGCTCAAGCAATCCACCCACCTCGGCCTCTCAAAGTGCAGGGATTACAGGCGTGAGCTACCACGCGTGGCCTCCAAACTATTTTCATAACTGCATTCTTTAAGTGCAAAAAGCTGAAAACAGAATAAGGGCAGAAAATAATCACTCAGAGTCTGCAAAAATGTCCCTTCCCTCTGTGCCAGAGGTCAAGCACTTGACTCTCGGCCCTTCCACGCCTCTCTACTCTGTGTCTTTTGCCCTGACTGGCCCATGAGTGTCCTCCTGTGGACCCTGTCTCAGCGGCCAGGAGCGGCGTCATCATCATCCCTTGGCTTGTCATTTAGAACATGTCTCTTTTTTCCCTCTTTGACCCAACAACTCTCCCTTCCCGCTCCAGAGAAGCCACATAGATGGGAGCAGAGTGTCCCCCAGGGAAGGTGAGAGCCCCAAGGACCCTCTTTCCTGAGGTCACACAGCCTGGAGGGCTCAGGGTCAGCATTTAAATTCTCAGAGTCAGAGAATCTGTACTCCGGGATCTGAGTTTTCTGCAAGCATTTAGATTTTTTGTGCTTTCACGTTTGATGATAGACTACAGAACAGAAGCATACTCCAAGTCACCTTATAAACCATAGTCACCATGCGGCTGAAGAGTCTCCCTGGATTTCAGTGCCTGTGTGGGGCTCATTGCCGCATGGACGAAGAGCCCAGGTGGATGCAGTATCTACATAATGCCTTCCAGCCTGGTGAAGGCCACGTGACTCCACTGCCAGCTCTGTCAGGAGGAGTCCCTGTAGACTAACAGGTAATCGTAGTTAACATTTAAGTAGCACTTACTCTGCTCCAGGTGTAGTTTAAGTGCATTATTAGTAACTTCTGTAACTCTTACAACAACCCTGAAAGGGAGATACTTTGATCGTACCAGTCGCGTTTTACCTGTGAGGATACTGAGGCACAGAAAGGTTAAGTAACTTCCCCAAAGTCTCGCAGCCAGACAGGACGAGTCTTTGCAGTTGAACCCAGAGAGTCGGGTGCCGGAATCTGAGCTTACCTTCCAAATAGACGAAAGTGCTTCACTGGCACTTGCTTTGAGTTATAGAAAATAGATATGCAGCTGGATGCAATGGCTCATGCCTGTAATCCCAGCACTTTGAGAGGCTGAGACAGGAGGGTTGCATCAGGCCAGGAATTGGAGACTCCTGAGCAGCATAGTGAGCCCATTTCCACAAAACATTAAAAACAGCAGGGCGTGGTGGTGCATACCTGTAGCTAAGTTACTTGGGAGGTAGAGATGGGGGGCTTGTTTGACCCCAGGAGGCTGAGGCTGCAGTGAGCTCAGATGATGCTACTACTGCACTCCACCCTGGGTAACAGAGTGAGACCGAGTCGAAAAGAAAAGAATTATGCTTCAGTGAAAAACTGCATTCTTGACTCTAGAGAAGACTCCCTCCAGATGTGATTCTGATTTCTTGGAAGCTGTTTTACAACGTTGTTGACTATAGGTAGTGGATCGTGAAATAATTCTCCTCTATAGACAGCCGAATTCTGTCTTACAGAGTGCCATTGACTCCCACCCCTGGTTTTGTCTGCATTTACACATTTATTTCAATATTCTTTTTCTATAAATGCCTCTATTATTCAGATGCTTTTTTGAACTCATTATAACGTCTGCCTGGTTCCCTACTGAATTATAAGTGAAATAAAATCTTGAATGTGTTCGTTTTGCTATCTGTATGAGAGCCATGATTTTACCCTCTTGAAAATTATTTTTTAACAAAGGAATTTCTCAGCTGGGCACGGTGACTCATGCCTGTAATCCCAGCACTTTGGGAGGCTGAGGAGGGTGGATCACCTGAGGTCAGGAGATCGAGACCATCCTGGCCAAGATGGTGAAACCCCCCCATCTCCACTAAAAATACAAAAAAAAATTAGCTGGGTGTGGTGGTGCGCACCTGTAGTCCCAGCTACTTGGAAGGCTGAGGCAGGAGAATCGCTTGAACCCGGGAGGCAGAGGTTGCAGTGAGCCGAGATCGTGCTTCTGCACTCCAGCCTGGGCGACAAAGTGAGACTCCCTCTCAAAAGAAAAAAAAAAAAACATTGTCAACACTGAGAGCACATCACTTTTCCTCCTGCCTCCTGCTCCTTTAAAGGAGGTATGCATATGATTCACATTTGACAAGCTGCTCTAAATCATCTAACTTCACTCTGCCGTGGCAGATCACAGCTCTACATTACAAAGGGAAAGGATTTGGGGCAAGTAACAGGTGGTTTTGCCCTGTGGAGTAGGAGGGTTTGGGCCTCAGCCACCTGTGACCATGGTCCTGGTCAGTGCTGGTGGAAATGGTGAGAGGCCAGCCAGAGGCAGGAAGCCCTGCAGGCTGCAAGGTTGAGGTGAGGTCAGAGGAAACCAGAAAGTATCAGATGTGAAGGAGGCACCTCTTCCTGTAAGAGCAATGATGCCTTTAAAAGCAGACTGGTGGGCCTCAGTATGAAAGCACAGAGTTCAATTCTGCAAAAAGAATGGCATTAAAATACCTGATAAAATTTTGTACATTCAAAATAAGGTCTGATAAGGATGGGAATAATAGACACTGGGGACTCCAAAAGTGGGGAGAGAGCGAGGGAGTTAGGGCTGCAAGATTACCTGTTGGGTGCAGTGTTGGCTGTTTGGGTGGCAGGTGTGCTAGAAGCCCAACCCCCACCATTATGCAGTATGCCCATGGAACAAACATGATGCACGTGTACCCACTGAATCTTAAAAAAGTGGGGGTCCAGGCAGGGGAAAGATAAGCATTTTCTTTTTTTCCTTCCTTCTTTTTTTTTTTTTTTTTTGAGACAGAGTCTTGCTCTATCACCCAGGCTGGAGTGCAGTGGCACGATCTCGGCTCACTGCAAGCTCTGCCTCCCGGGTTCATGCCATTCTCCTGCCTCAGCCTCGCCGGTAGCTGGTACTACAGGCACCCGCCACCACGCCCCACTAATTTTTTGTATTTTTAGTAGAGACGGGGTTTCACTGTGTTAGCCAGGATGTTCTCGATCTCCTGACCTCGTGATCTGCCCGCCTTGGCCTCCGAAAGTGCTGGGGTTACAGGCATGAGCCACCGTGCCTGGCCAAGATAAGCATTTTCTCATCAGATAAAAGGAATTTTTTAAAAAAGATTTCTAGCGTTTCTTTTATGTGTTCTACATATTTGAAGCTCAGAGTGGTGGGAAATCAGCTAAGTAAAGTTAGGCGGATGAAACATTTTAACTTAGAGCAGGCCTCCATGTGCATAATAATCTATCAAACGTGAATCTCGAGTACAACCACTTTCTTCAACTGTTGATTTAATAAAAGCCACAGAGTGCTGTCTGAATTACTCGCATTCCTTAAAGTGGCATCCAGATAAATAGGCTTTATTGTACCTGCCTGTTAAGACCTTGGACTTCATTAAGGATTCTAGGTATCAAGGAATTACTTGAGAAAAAAAAATCGTTTAAATTTCTTTTCTGGTGAGAGAGAGACTCATAGATGAGTTCGTGAAAATCTGTAGCATTAGTGGTGTTTGGAAGGGCGTACCTCCCAGCACAATGGTAGAAAGTTTGTGTTTTCCAACACCCTAGCTGGCAAAATTTCCAGCTGGCAGAGGCGCAGTGGAATGTACAGTGTGATTGTATGTGAAAATAGTTGTGTAAATTATGAAACTTGATCTCATAGTTAAACTACATCGAGTGGAACAAAAACAATATGGAGAGCATTGTGGCAGCCGGTGGCCCACTGCCCACCTGTCCCCCTACCCAAACGTCTGCCACATACACCCACCCATTTTCATCATGCAGATGGCTCTGGCCAGAGAGGATGGTGGGTTCCGGAGCTGCCTGGGACCTCCACGATACCCCAGAGTGACTTCTGGCGTGAGGTAGACAGGAGTGACTGATCTTTGTAGATACAATGATAAGCTCACAGGAAAGTAGTTTTTCAACTCAGCTCTGAGTAATGTCTGGCTGAGATTTCCACCGGGAAGGCTACGTGACTGCCCAGTCATCGAAACTGGTGGATCCACCAGGGTCAAGGAGTGGCTCAAGAGAACACAAGAAGAGGAGAATGAGGCTCTCAGCACGGGGTGAGGCTGGGCACACCTCAGACAGGAGAGGCTGGAGCCCTTAGTCACCTCCGCCGGAGTGATGTTGCGCATAGCAATTCCTCTGAGTGATCCTCTGATGGTCCCCTGTGCCTGCAGCTGCCACCCAAGCTCTGCAGCTTGGTTGAACCCGTGGGGGCATTTCTGTGATTCCTAGTGAACAGCTCCTTGCCTTCTCTAGGCGAGTTCCTTTATTCCAGATATCTGTAGGTCCCCACCCCCACCACTGCTCCTCTGCCTGTTCCCTTTCTACGCTTTCTCCTCTCCTTTTTCTTTCTCTCCTTCTACCTTTGCCTGAGGCTATGGCCATAGCACCCATGGCTGCCACTTAGCCCATGTGTGGCCTCTGAGTAAAGAGGTGATCAGCCAATCCCTCCACACCTAGTAACATACTTTTTCATGATTTTTTTTTTTTTTTTTTTTAAGATGGAGTTTTCCCTCTTGTTGCCCAGGCTGGAGTGCAGTGGCGCGATGTTGGCTTACTGCAACCTCCACCTCCTGGGTTCAAGCTATTCTGCCCCAGCCTCCCAAGTAGCTGGGATTACAGGCGCGGGCCACCACGCCTGGCTGATTTTGTGTATTTTTAGTAGAGATGGGATTTCATCATGTTGGTCAGGCTGGTCTTGAACTCCTGACCTCAGGTAATCCACCTGCTTCAGCCTCCCAAAGTGCTGGAATTACGGGCGTGAGCCACCGCAGCTGGCCTTTCTCATGATTTTGAACACAAGCTCTAGAGCGTAAAGACAACGGCACCCCAGCAAAGGGGGAATTTTTTTTTTAAGCCAAGACATCGTGTATTGTAATAGTCAACTTTTGCCGCAGTGGTGCTGCGTCACAGGTTGCCGCAAGATCACTGGCTTACGGCGGCATTGATTTTTCTCACAGGTCAGTGTCACTGATGCTGCTTCAGACGCTAGGTGGGTGGGGCTTGGCTTCGGACTTTGGGTTGAGTTCAGGTCACCTCCATGTGTCTCGTTCTGGGGCAGCAGCTTCCTGGCAGCACAGGAGGAAAAGTGCCAACTTACGATGCCTCCCAAAACCCCAGCTCAGCGTTGGGATGCTGTCACTTCCCCGCATCGTCTCCTGGCCAAATGCAATCACATGGCAAAGCCTCAGTGTCAGCACTCCTCCCATAGCCACTCCAGTGCAGGCCTACACAGTCACCTAAGGAGAGGGGAGTTGAGAATGTTTAACAAGTCTGCAGTATGGGTTCTCATAAGTCATGCCCAGGACGTGGTCTCTGACACACGGGGTTGGATTGCAATGCAAAGTGATTCTGTGATGCACACAGGAAGCTCCGAGGAGGCCAGGCAGGTGGAAACGCTAAGTGTGAAATACATGGATAGATGTTTCTGCTGCCCTCCTGTCCCATTTGGAACGTGATGTCAGTTAAAAGTGGAGGGTGGCGGTGGCCGACCACTTTCCTACCTGGCATGCAAGCAGAGGCCCAACAGCCCCTTCCCTGCAGGCCTCCAAACCCACTGGCAGCCTTCTGCCTTTAGGAGCAGATTCATCCGAGCAGGCACGTAAAGTTTCAAAGACACGTTAAAGCTGACTGTCTGACGTGTTTGGCCAAGAAAATCTCAAGAATTTGCGACAACTGTTAGCCGTTCTTAGTGCCAGTGAAGAGAAGAAAGTTGTGGCTCATATCCAAGTCATCAGAAGGGTGGTTCATAGGAGGAGTTGAGGCTGGTCAGCTGCCATGCATCCCAGCAAAATGGGGGCTTGCAAGACTCGGGAGATGCAAAGGTGGTTTTGACCCGGCAATGAAATGATAGTGACTGTCTTACCATTGCGGTTAATACTGATTTCTGTAAAGAATATCCCCTTTAAAGAGCCCTAAATAAAATGCCCTGTAGGTAATTGGAGAGCGCTCCGAGTCTACTTTCCTGTAATTGAGAGGAGTTGTGGGGTTGACAATATTGGTACAAATAACCCTCCCCAAGGCAATTATTCTGGCTTCCAGGTCTCCCAGCGCTAACCCCCGGGTTGCTGTCACTCCAGTTTCTCTCCCCCACCCCCTGCTCACCAGGACTTCAGTGTCTCCCTCCCATCTAAGGGGATGATCCCCAGCTCTCTGTGCCACTCACAACAGTTGATCTGTGGCAAAGCTTTTGAGGCCAGTCTAGCCACCTTTTTAAAAATGCAGTGAGCATTGATAACACAAATGGGTTATTATTATTATTATTACTACTTAGAATAAATACCTGTTGTCATGGAAGTCCTCAAATGCCTGAAATTGAGAAACTGCCCAGGAGTGGGGAAAAATTTCCTTGAGAAGGCCCTATTTGAACTGGGTCACAATGGATGAGAAAGAGTTCACCAGGCTCCAAAGCGAGGGAACAGCATTTTAGCCAGAAGGAATAGCATTTAAAAAGTTCACACCAGAGTCGAAGGAAAAGGATAACATTGTATAGGTTTTTGTCTCTTCGTGGGAGAAATTGCTCTTCCCATCTGTGCACCTGCGATGATGGCTTTGACCTGCAGCATGATGAGTGCCGGGAAAGGGAAGGTCTCTGCAATTGGCAGTGATCGTTCAGTTTCACAAGCATCCACGGACTGGGCAGCTTTGAGCATTGTGTGGGTTATCAGAGTGCTGGCAATACAAAGTAATCCAGCGAAGTCCCTTCCTCGTGAAGCTCATCACATAGTAGGAAAGGCAGTTACACGTAGACGTATACCACAACCACAGGAGAGACGTTCCAGGCACCTGTATAAAGTGCACTTAGCATGGGGTCCAGCATTTTAGTTAGAGACCGACTATGTTAGTTCTTTCTCACATTGCTATAGGGAAATACACAAGAGTGTATAATTTATAAAGAAAAGCAGTTTCATTGGCTCACAGGTCTGCAGGCTGTACAGGAAGCATGGTGTTGGCATCTGCTGGGTTTCTGGGGAGGCCTCAGGAAACCTGCAATCATGGCAGAAGGCAAAGGGGGAGCGGGCGTGTCACATGGCCGGAGCAAGAGCAAGAGAGCCAGGGCTGAGGTGCCACACACTGTTAAATGACCAGATTCATGAGAACTCAGTCACTAACTCAAGTGTGGTACCAAGGGGGATGGTGCTAAACCATTCGTGAGGAATCCACTCTTAGGATCCAGTCACTTCCTACCAGGCCCCACCTCCAATGTTGGGGATTACAATTCAACATGAGATTTGGGCGGGGACACACATCCAAACTGTATCCCGGATCCACAGAGAAATCGATAGGATGGGCGGGAATAGACACTTGTGTTAAGTGGGGAACGGTTTGAATGGGGACCCGTTCTGCAAGTGGTCATGTCATTAATCATGATTCCACATTATTCCCCATGCATTGCTGTCGCTCGCGGGGACATATGTGGTGAATAGAGGAGGACCACAGGGCCTCCCGGTATTTCTGAATTGTGGCTGCTTACAGAAATGCAGCCAGGAAGCTCCCGGTTCAGAGTGGCCCATTGAGATGGAAGTGAAAGCTTACTTTTTATTAGGTTCACCGGGGGAAGGAGGGAACAGCTGCGTTGCCCATTCTGAAGCCCCCGCTCTCCCTGCCAAGTTTGGTCGGCATTGTGACCTCCAGCTCTGACCTCGCCTCCTCTCCCCGCAGGTATGGAGAGTGCAATCACGCTGTGGCAGTTCCTGTTGCAGTTGCTGCTGGATCAGAAACATGAGCATTTGATCTGCTGGACCTCGAACGATGGTGAATTCAAGCTCCTCAAAGCAGAAGAAGTGGCCAAGCTGTGGGGACTCCGAAAAAACAAAACAAATATGAACTATGATAAGCTGAGCAGAGCCCTGCGATACTATTATGACAAGGTAAACCCTTGACCTTGCACGAGGCTGTCTTGGGGAGGGTGGAATCCCCTCTGAGTAGTTCCCTGATGAAAGAAGATAATAGCGTGCGATGAATCAAATTAGGAAATAAAACGGGCAGTGTATGCCTTCTTTTTGGAGAAAAACTGTGCGGTAGGGATTTTCCCCACCCTCTGCAAGCCCTTTGGATGTTACTGAGGGTCACATTTTGTTTCTTCTGCATTTTCGGCTGAGTTTGCTGAAGAACTTTGCTAACAATAGAAATGAGATGCAGGCAGGCTCTGGGGCTTTCCTCGTGTTGAATTGGTCGAATGACAGAATGCATGTTAAAATCCAGAAAGTCTGTTTATCCTATCAGCTTTGTGGTTCAATTAAAGGGACCTTTCCTGGGAGGTGGTAGCTTTGGCAAATTAGTTTTTAAACAGTTCAGTGCCTCAGTATCCTCATTTATAAAACAAGAATCAGCATAGGAATAATAATAGGAATAGGAATCCTGGCTCAGGATTGTCGTGATGACCAGCCGAGCCATTACATGTTAATACGTAGAACACTGCTTGGTACTTGGTGCTTGCAGCTTCATGGGAAACTTCCCTAGTTGGAAGAAAAAACACATTCATTTTTAAGTCATAGAGATGAGGCAGAGTGCTTTGTTAAGTGATAGTATAACGTGGTTGCCAAAACCAGGACAGTTGGGGTGAGTTTTAATGCATTTCTGGAAAAGCAATTTTAATGTGCTTGCTAGTGCAAAATTATTGCTATGTAGGAGAACCATTTCTGGCCTGTAATTGTTGACCATTTCAGTTTGAATCTGTTGTTGCTGAATATTTAGTCTCTAAGACATAAAGAGCTAGAGCCGTGATAATGGTAAGCTTTTGTTCTGGTTTTATTATTCATATTAAAAGGTGAATTAAAAACTGATTTAAATACTAGTTCCTGATCTATATTTAGGGCCTGCTGTCTGCCAGCCTCTTTGGAATTTAAGACATAAGGATTATACATTTCAGGAAGTAGAGACATCATTAATTATAAAGTGTTCCTTTTATATGATCGTAATTGCACGTGATTATGTCATTGAAATGCTAAAGGTGCTCTCCTTTAATGTAGCAATTAATTAATCCTGACTTACTGCAGAGTCCTACTAAAATATAAAAGCACTTCTTGCAAATTGCAGTCTGAAAGCCTCGCAGACGGCTTACTGTTTTGCGTGTTTCCCCAGGTTCTAAGTTCTGCAGTGGGAGCTGGGGCTGCTGAAGGAAAACCCTCCCGTTGCCTGCTGGCAGAGTGCCTAAAAGCTGGGCTTTGAGACTCAAAAAGCATTTTCATTGTTTTCAATCAAGGTACCAAAGAAAGAAGTCCTCCCTCTGTGTCTGGGACTTGACTCATCTCTTCCCTGGCCTGGGCCTGGGGGCTTAAGGGTTGTGTCTCTTTAGCATGAAGGGATGTCCTGGGCTGGAAATGACTGCTCACAAAATTAGCAAAGCCATTCCTGTTTAAACTACATCTAATCTCCCTTGGGCAGATTTTTAAATCTCTAGAGAGAGCAGTTTCATAGCCTTCAGTCAACAAGTATGTTCTGGCACTTTCTGTTAGATGTCTAAGGTGCTGTGCTGAGCACTTCTTCCCCTTGTCTCCTTTAAACTTTACAACAGCCCCATAGACAGGTGCTGCCGTCATCATCCTCCTTACACACGTGAGAACACAGAGGCTTAGACGAGCAACCTGCCCAGGTGCACAGAGCCAGTGAGTGGCAGAGCCCGGATTTGAACCCAGCTGGTCTGCCCAGGTTCCCAGCCAAAAGGCACACACACACCCTGCCTTCTGGGCCATTCATTTCCTTTCCCTTTGAATGTCTTGAGTTCCAGGTAGGCAGTCAGGCTGTCCAAAGGGTATTACAACCTAAGATTTTGTTTTGGTTGTTACCAAGAGCCTCAGGCTGGGCATGGTGCCTCACACCTAATCCCAGCACTTTGGGAGGCTGAGGCAGGAGGATCACTTGAGTCCAGGAGTCCGAGACCAGCCTGGGCAACATGGCGAGACCCTGTCTCAACAAAGAATTAAAAATTAGCCAAGTGTGGAAGTGCATGCCTGTAGTCTCAGCTACTTGGGAGGCTGAGGTGGGAGGATCAGTTGAGCCTGGGAGTTTGAGGCTGCAGTGAGCTATGATTGCACCACTGCACTCCAGCTTGGGCAACAGAGGGAGATCCTGTCTCTTAGGGACCAAAAAAAAAAAAAAAGGGAAACAAACAACTTCAGTATTGAAAAAATCCCAGCAAACGATGTGCATCAGGTAGAGTCCAAGGTCAGGAGTCCAGGTGGCTGGTGTGGCCTCCCTGCCTGCACTGCCCTTTTCTCTCTTGCCGGACAGAACATGGGGACTGGCCACATGACCTATGAGCAGCCCCAAGCATCGAGCTGGAGCTGGCAGTAAGGGCAGGAGCAGCCTCCTATCCTGTTGTGTCATGTAGTCTTTGGCCACCAGAAGAAATTGCTCCATGTCTTTCCTTCTACAGATATACCTGTCCACATGCACACACACACGAGTATACACATACACACCTGTCCACATGCACACAGCCATGCCCACATGCACACACACATGTCCACATGCACACACCCATGCCCACATGCCCACATGTACACACCCATGCCCACATGC
>NC_045443.1:93683338-93752448 GCF_002776525.5 Piliocolobus tephrosceles
CACACCCATGCCCACATGCCCACATGTACACACCCATGCCCACATGCACACACATGCCCACATGCACACACAGATGTCTACATGCACACATCCATGTCCACATGCACACATGTCCACATGCACACCGATGTCTGCATGCACACACCCATGCCCACATGCACACATAGATGTACACATGTACACACCCATGCCCATACATGCACACACGTCCACACAGATGTACACATGTGCACACACATGCCCACACATGTCCACATGCACACACATGCACACATGCATATGCACATGCCCACAGACATGCCCACTTGCACACACACATGTCCACATGCACACACGGCTATTGCCATATGCACACACATACGTGCACATGCACACGTAGATGTGCACACATGGCTGTTTGATTCTTCCTTATGAAATGCTCTCAAGTGGTAGGATGGAAAGTTAGACTCTTAATACAGTTTATAAAGAAAAGAGGGAGAGGAAGGAAGATGAGAAAAGAGATGGGTGAGGGAAATGGAGGGGAGAGGAAAAAAAGAGGGGATGGAGAAAGGGAGGAAGACAAGGCATGTCAAAAAAAGGTGGTGAAAACTACACTCTATTTGTCATTTTCCGATGACGGCTTACTTCCGTTTTGCCAGTGTCACTCTGTGATGATAGGTGTAAGTTGACTCTGTGTGTTGCCAGCATGTGACCATTTTTGACTCACAGAAATGGCGGTCTTAAGTGGCTTGGCCTCTCGCTTGAGAGAAAGATTGGAGCAGAGTCTTTGTGGATGCGAAGCCACCTGGGCCACTGCTGTGTGTGCCACCCTGAACTTGGAGCTCCCCTGAACCGCGTGTGTTTCTCAGCGCCACGTACAGCTCAGCCTGACCGTTTGCCTTTTAGTGTTCTCTTCCTTCTCGGCGTCCTCCTCCTCTTCCTCGCTAACATTCATCCAGAGCCTTTCCGTGCAGACATCAGGTGGCTGCTGAACTCAGCAGCTGCCTCCTTTTCCCCGTCATCTCTCTTGTCCGTTGCTGGCTGTCATTTCTTCCCTCTTGGCTGCAACTGCACATCCCTCGGTTTGTCCTAATAGGGAATTTTTCCTGCCTGAGTAGACAAGCATGAGAATATCGTTATTTTTATGTTATATGTTATTGTTTTTAGCAGAGAAGAAAGTGGAAAATGTGTGCAAACTTGCAGAAGGCCCTGGAGGAGGGTCATCCCTGTGCCCATGCGGTCAGGAAGGCCCCAGAGGAGGGTCGTCCTTGTGCCCATGCATTCAGGTTGGGGCTGAGCACTTTAATCATTGCTGCTCCTAAGAGTGTTCTTTTCCTCCCCTCTCAGACTATCGTAGCCAGGCGGTTACAGCCTGAGCTCCAGCCTAGATCGTCTGGGTTTGAATCCAGCTCCATGTCTGTGGCCCTGTTGCCTAATCTCTCTGAGTCTCAGCTTCCTTTTCTGTAAAGTGGGTATAATAGTAGCACCTACACCATGGGGCTGTGATGGGATTCACTGTGTTCACACATGTGCAGGGCTGAGAACAGGGCCCCAAACAGGGTAGGCACAGTGAAACATGAGTCAGAATGATAATACAGATGATAGTTTCTCTATCACTAATTTGAAGATTCCAGACAGTGCATAGAAGAAAATTAGAACCTGGGAGTATCACTTGAGCTCAGGAGTTCAAGTCCAGCCTGGGCTACACAGCAAGACCCCTGTCTCTTAAAAAAATTTAGCACAATTTATTAAAGAAAGAAGAAGAGGCCGAGCATGGTGGCTCATGCCAGTAATCCCAGCACTTTGGGAGGCCAAGGTGGATGGATCATGAGGTCAAGAGATTGAGACCAGCCTGGCCAACATGGTGAAACCCCGTCTCTACTAAAAATACAAAAATTAGCTGGGCACGGTGGTGGGCGCCTGTGGTCCCAGTTACTCCAGAGGCTGAGGCAGGAGAATCGCTTGAACCAAGGAGGCGGAGGTTGCAGTGAGCCGAGATCACACCACTGCACTCCAGCCTGGTGACAGAGTCATGCTCTGTTGTCAAAAAAAAAAAAAAAAGATCAAAACCTTTGTTGCTACGTTGCTGCTCAGGCACATGGAGATAGGGAAACGCCGGATCTGAGTATGATGGCCCTTTTCACTTAGGGCCTATCAGGAGCACTTTGTCGTGGTTTTTAATGACTGAAGACAGGCGACAACAGTTTCTTTCCTCAGTTGCATATTTTCATATATTTAATCTGTTATGAAAATTCGACCGCGAAGATGCTTTCTTATTTAAATGACTCTCCCTCACCGCTCTGAGTCAAAGCTCTGGCACTGCTCTGAGTGCCTACAGTTGGAGCCAGTCTCTACCTTCTGGGCTCTCTTAGTGACTGGTGGGGGCTTGGTATCCAGAGCCCTCGAGGTTATGGTCCAGCAGTCCCTTAGCCTCAGAGTCTCAGTTCACCCATTGGAAAGTGGCGATGGGAACAGCACCCTTCCTCGTCGGACTGGTGAAGATGAAAAGAGATGATAAGATGATGTGGACAAGGTGCTTAGTACAGTATCAGGCACCCACTCAGTGACGGCTCCTCACTCCAGTGATGCATATTTATAAAACTGACTGTATTATGTCCTAGCTGTCGGTATACAGCTGCTGTCATTGTGGCCTTCTGGCTGCACCACTTTTGTCGCCCTGGTACCTCGGACAGGGTCTGGCACGTATTAGTTGCTTAGTAAATGCTAGACGAGTGAGCAAATGGATAAAACACTGATGTGTCCACTACTCAAATGCACACCATTTATGTCATGGAAGTTGATATTAATGAGTGATTAAAAAAGCAGTCACTGCTTTTTGTTTATTGTCTTGTAGTTTCCTAGGGCTGCCAGAACAGATGACCACAAACTGTAGGTGGCCTAAAACAACAGAAATGTGTTGTCTCGCAGTTCTGGAGGCCAGATGTCCAGAGCAGGGTGTCAGCAGAGCTGTGCTCCCTCTGACTCGGTGGACTCCTTCCTGGCCTCTCCCCAGCCCTGGGCTTGCCAGCAGTCCCTGGCATGCTTTGGCTTGCAGCTGCCTCACTAGGATTGCTGCCTCCATCATCACGTGATGTTCTCCCCATTCTGTGCGTCCAGAGTATCTTTTTTTTTTTTTTTTTCTTTTGAGACAGAGTCTCGCTGTGTCGCCCAGGCTGGAGTGCAATGGCATGGTCTTGGCTCACTGCAACCTCTGCCTCCTGGGTTGAAGGGATTCTCCTGCCTCAGCCTCCCAAGTAGCTGGGACTACAGGCTTGTGCCACCACACCTGGCTAATTTTTGTATTTTTAGTAGAGATGGGGTTTCACTATGTTGGCCAGGCTGGTTTTGAACTCTTGACCTTGTGATCTGCCTGCCTCAACCTCCCAAAGTGCTGAGATTACAGGCATTAGCCACAGTACCTGGCCGATTTTCCTCTTCTTATGAGGATATCGATCATTGGATTAGGGCCCACCTTAATGCAGTATGACCTCCTCTTAACTTGCTTACGTCTGCAAAGACCCTTTCTAAATAAGGTCCTGGTCACTGGTACTGGGAATGAGGATGTCAGCATAGTTCGGGGACGGACAAAATTCACCCTGTGCCACCTCCATGTACAGTCATGTACCACGTACCATAATGTCTGGTCCACAATGGACCACGTATATAACAGCGGTCCTATAAGGCTATAATTCCATATTTTTACTGTGCCTTTTCTACGTTTAGATATGTTGAGGTACATACATACTATTGTATTACAGTTGCCTACATACAGCATTCAGTACAGTAACGTGCTATACAGGTTTGTAGCCTAAGAGCATATAGCATAGCCTTGGTGTGTGATAGGCTAGACCCTCCAGGTTTGTACAAGTGCATGCCGTGATGCTCGCACAGCAACGAAATTGCCCAGCGACGCATTTCTCAGAACGTAGCCTCATTGTTAAGCGATGCATGACTGTATTTCAGACACTGCTGGGCTTTTTGTTTAGATTTTCAAAATTACACTTAAAAGGAGAGTGTTGGTTTCTCTCTATAAGTGATGGTTCGATTCAGCAAATCCTAAAAGGAAACTGCTCCCCATGACAGGCACAGCACCTAGCTTCTGCAGCAGGTATAATACTAGACTCTGTGACAGGTGTGACACTAGAATCAAAGACACGTTGCTGAGCCAAGTCCCTGGGCTGGAGACAGGTCCACCCAAGACGGCTCCTGCCTTGGAGGGATTCAGAGTTGGTGGGAATTGAGCAGCTCCTTGGCCTAGAAGTGCATGTGATTTTAATAGCTGACTTAACTGGGAAGAGAAGGCGACCTGGGGGGTGCCAGTCCCAGATCGGCAGTGCTGGGATTGGAGGCTCTGATCTTTGTGCTCAGAGGCTCCTTCCTGCATCTGCGGTTCTGTGGAGTGTGCGTGGTGCAGGTGCGGGGAAAGT
Source organism: Piliocolobus tephrosceles (assembly GCF_002776525.5). Classification (NCBI taxonomy): domain Eukaryota; kingdom Metazoa; phylum Chordata; class Mammalia; order Primates; family Cercopithecidae; genus Piliocolobus; species Piliocolobus tephrosceles. Next base: position 93,687,745 of record NC_045443.1, read on the forward strand.
CTGGAGGGCCAGGGTTCCGCAGCCGAGCTCCGCCAGGGAACTGCTTCTCCTGGGTAAGCTTTTGAAGAGGCTGCGGGACAAACCCAATTAGAATTCCAAGAAAGCAGTGATGCCCCTTCCAGGGAGCAGCATGTTTTGCAACCCGGGCATGGATGAAAGGCCCCTGTTTCATTTGAGAGACACACAGGTCATGGGAGGCGCCTGTGGCTGAGCCTGTGAGGGGCAGAAACCAGAGCCCGTAGGGGCCTAAACAGGACATTTAGTTGAGGCCTGGGCGTTTTACACTCCCCTCTGCCAATCAGCTCTTTTCTTTGGTCTCGCTGTAAGCCCTGGGAGTTGGAGTTGGGTGTGTTACTGTTGTTCTGATGGTTTGAATTTTTTGATAAGCTTTTTTTTTTTCCGTAGGTTTACCTGGTGTAACAGTAAGGATCTTTTGCAGATATTTTATTTATTAACAAGCTAACAACTCTTTCACTCCTTAACATCAGACAGATGGACCCTTCTTCTTAGAGTAGAGAAGAGCGGGGCCAATGCCCAGAGCATTTCTGTCACTGGCCCTGACAACTGCCAGGCACCTTATGGGCCAAGCCTGAGGGGCAGGCGTTCCTGCTTGGATTCACAGCATTAACCACTTCTTGAATAAGGCTTTGCTTTTTTTTTTTTTCTTTGGAGACGCAGTTTCACTCCTGTCACCCAGACTGGAGTACAGTGGCACGATCTCAGCTCACTGCAACCCCTGCCTCCCAGGTTCAAGCGATTCTCCTGCCTCAGTCTCCCGAGTAGCTGGGATTACAGGCGCACCCCACCATTCCCAGCTAGTTTTTGTATTTTTAGTAGAGACGGGGTTTCGCCAGACTAGTCTCGAACTCCTGACCTCAGGTGATCTGCCTGCCTTGGCCTCCCACAGCGCTGTAATTACAGGAATGATCTACAGTGCCTAGCCTAGGGTTTTAAATTATACATCCACCTCCAGTTGACACGGCCTCTTCTTTCACCTCTGCCTTTTCCTCAGCCATCCAGCCATCCCTTTGAAAACATACCTCCCTCCTCCTGAGGGGCTCAGCAGCTGGTCGGGGAGACAGACATGAAACCAATTTTAGTAGAGAACCCTGTGTAAAGTGCTGGCATAACCAATGCCGGGGCCTTCCGGGAGAGCAGGGAGGGAAGTAGAGGCAGAGGGAAGGCCTCCGGAGGTCAGGACACTTGACCTGGATCTTAAGGAATGAGAGTGAGTTTACCTGGCTGAAAAAAGTTAGGAAGGGATAAACCAAGAAGGGAACAGTGTGAGCAGAGGCAGGGACGTATGGATGAGTTTGACCTTTCAAGCACAGCATATCTTTGAGTGAGGGCAAGATGTGGTTGGTAAAGTGAGTGGGGAATGGAGTGTGGAGTATAGCATGCTAAAGAGTTGGAACTCTGTGGTGAGAGCCAATAAAGAGTTTAAAGCTGGCCGGGCGCGGTGGCTCATGCCTGTAATCCTAGCACTTTGGGAGGCTGAGGCGAGTGGATCATGAGGTCGGAGATCGAGACCATTCTGGCCAACATGGTGAAAACCCCGTCTCTACTAAAAATACAAACATTAGCTGGGCATGGTGGCGGGCGCCTATAATCCCAGCTACTCAGGAGGCTGAGGCAGGAGAATCGCTTGAACCCGGGAGCGGAGGTTGCAGTGAGCCGAGATCGCACCACTGCTCTGCAGCCTGGGCGACAGAGCGAGACTCCATCTCAAAAAAATAAAAATAAAAATACATTAAAAAAAGAGTTAAAAACAAGAGATGGGGGAGGAGGTGGGAAGTGCTCACACCTGTAATCCCAGTACTTTGGAAGGCTAAGATGAGAAGATCGCTTGAGCCCAGGAATTTTGAGACCAGCCTGAGCAATATAGTGAGGCCTTGTTTCTACAAAATAAAATAAAATAAAAAACAAAAACCGAATAATAATAATAGATGAGCAAAAATGACAAAAAATTAGCTGGGCATGGTGGTGCACACCTGTAGTCCTACTTCCTGGAGAGGCTGAGGCAGGAGAGTCACTTGAGCCCAGGAAGTAGAGGCTGCAGTGAGCTCTTATTGTACCACTGCACTCCAGCCTCGTCAACAGAGTGAAAGAGCAAAATTCTGTCTCTTACAAAAAGCAAGAGAGTGCTATGATCAGATTTCCATTTTAGAAATAAAAATCTGTGTCTCCTTACTGTTTGTTCTTGGCGTGGATCATTTTACACCCGACCATACAACTTTGATCTTTCTGGCCAGGTACCATTTCTCTCTGCTGGCCGAGTTGGCCCTATCACACCTTCAGCATGAGGATGGAGAGGGAAAAAGGATAGGCTCTGGTATTCCCATAAGGTGAGCAACTGTCTTCTGCTCACGAGAAGCTGAAGACACGGGCTCTCTCTATTGTTGCAGAGGGAGACCTGGACGCTTTCACAACCCCTCATCCTCTCCCGTCCAGCAGACCTTTTGTCCTTGCTGGCGGTGAACATTCAGCCCTGGGGGAGGCTGAAAACTCTGCTGGCTCCCTTCTCATCAAGAAATGAAAATGGTGATAGGATGAAAAATCCTCCCGTCTCCACAGCAACCTCTTGGCTTAGCCTCACGATGTACTGAACAATCTTTACTTAATTGGAAGGGGTTTCGGGGAGAACAGTCAAGACAAAGTCATTGGCAACCTATTCCGGGAATTAGAACGCATCACCTTCTTAGCTTAATTGGATAATTCATTTTAAATTGGGTGTGCAATCACGACAAGAAAATGTTAGTATTAATAATACATATCTGAGCTCGGCTGCCTCTGCCAAGAAGCCTGGCCCTCGTGGAATTCTTTAATTCCCCAAAACAAATTTTACAAAGATAAAATGATGTTGTCAGAGTGGAAAGAGAACAAACATCCAGCAGGCATTCATATCCCAGAACTTTCTAGAACACCTTTGTTGGTCGTGGAATGTTAGGGAAGACCTGGGCTCCCTTTGGGGTGTTTTATGGGGGCCCTCTGTGCCCCCCTCTGTGCCTGGCCCTGGGTGTGAGTGTTGAGGGCCTGGTGTGTTTTGTTGCGTGTCTTTCTTTCCTACCATAGCAGCTACTCAGATGGTTGGAAGCATAACAGATGGCAGCGGCGCTATTGCCTGGGGGCCCAGGGGATGACCAGGGCCTCTCTCGTGAGCTTGGGTCCTGGAAGCTGCTTAGAGACCTGTGGAGTGGCTGGACTGCCTCACAGAGGTCTTCCAGTCTGGTCACATTGCCCCGGGAGATGGCAGCTGGTATCAGGGGGCCAGGCTGCTGGGAACGGGGGGCTGCCTGTTGACTGAAGATGCTGCCTGTCTTGCACGTGCTTCCAGGCCAACTTCCCTGTGGCACTCAGTGTTCCCCCAAAATAGGGCAGTTGCTAAGAAACAGGGATGAGCCAGAGGCCCGGGAGCGCCGACAACACTGTGTTGATGAGGATGCTTCTGCGCCAGGGGCTCGGCTGCCAAAGCTCCCCGCGGCCTTGCCAGATCCACTTACGTCAGGCTGTTGCCCAAGCCCACACCGAGTCTGCCTTTGCCAGCATGAGCGTTCCTGCTTCTGGGATTTTAGCTGCAGGGAAATTTAGTGGTTGTGTAGACAAACTCACAAAAACTCCAACATTCACAGCATAGCACCCACCACCCGCCGTCCACCCACGCCTCAGCTGCTCCTCTGCACGGCCTCTTCCCCACCCCTGCCTGTGCTCCTCCATGGCTCCTCTCAGTTCCCACCCCTAATTTGTAACATAAAAAAGGGATGCTTACGTGTGTGGAGCATTTGGTTTTAAGCCAGGCACTGTGCTAGATATTTTTACATGTATTAGCTTATTTTCCAATTCGTGATGCGCCGGTGCTGGTGGTCAATATTGAGCCCATTTTAGAGGTGGGGATGCTGAGTCTCTAAGAGGTGTAAGTCACGGACTCAAGATGCAGCAGCAGGGCAGTGGCAGAGCTTTCACACTAAGAGTGTTGACCCCCAAGGCCCACGCCTGGGCTTCCGAAGCTGGAGGGTGACACAGCGCCAGAGCCTTGGGCCCAGACGTGAGTCCTGTGTGCCCGGTACTGCTGATGATTATCCCAAGGGCAGCCAGAGACAGGCCTCCGGTATTTTTAATTGAAATGACAGTGGAAAAACTGCTGGCAAGATATCTGAGTCAGCTGAAAATGTGAATTCGAGTGGCCCCAGAACACCCCACGCTTCCAGAAGACGCTTCCTGCGGAAAGTACTGGAGTGTGGTGCTCCTCTGTGTGTGCGCCTCCCAGCTGCCGATGGCCTCCAGGAAGGATTCCAAGCTCCCTTCACCATCCCGCCCCATCCCAGCTGCCTTCCCTGCACCCCCACAGCTGCCCCCAACCCCAGCATCTTCTTAGGCCCCCTCCTTCCCCTTGCCCTTCCTGCCTGGCTCACTCCTGGCCACCCTTCAGACTCCTCTCTGTGCCTCCTCCAGCTGGTGCCTCACTTGGTGATGGCTGTGTCTGTTCCACGGCCCCTCCCAGAGGGACCTGGTTTCTCCTGCTGTCATTGCATCTCCCTTACGGGGCCGCATGCTGGGTTGTCCTACCATTTCCTGCATCCTGCAGTGCCGAGGGCATGGCAGCGCCAATCAAGTGTAGTAGGAGTGAGTAAGAAACAAGCATCCTTCTCCATGGCACAGAAGGGAGCCTGTCATCTTGGAAAGTCACCCAAGAGAGGATCCAAGAAAGCATCTTGCCCTACCTACCCCTCCTTTAGCAAGTGAGGACCCTCGAGGGGAGGGGAGTTTCCAAGTCAGTTGGTGACAAAGCCAGGATGAGAAGACACTCCCAGACCACCTGTGGCTCATGACACACACTGCCCCGCCATGCCATCTGCCAGCACTGGAGGTGGCCACTCAACACGGGAAAGTCAAGGTCAGTGTTAGCAGCTCCCCGACCCAGCGGGGGAAAGGGAAAGACTTGCATTGGGGAGCAGTTTTATTTATTTTTATTTATTTATTATTATTATTTTTAGATGGAGTCTCGCTCTGTCACCCAGGCTGGAGTGCAATGGTGAGATCTTGGTTCACTGCAACCTCCACCTCCTGGGTTCAAGCGATTCTCCTGCCTCAGCCTCCTGAGTAGCTGGGACTATAGGTGCGCCACCACGCCAGCTAATGTTTGTATTTTTAGTAGAGACGGGGTTTCACCATGTTCTCCAGGCTCAAACTCCTGACCTCAGTTGATCCACCTGCCTTGGCCTCCCAAAGTGCTGGGATTACAGGCAGGAGCCACCACCCAGCCTGAGCAGTTTTATGTTCTATGTTATTAACACTTCAAAGGCCTTCAAATAAAAGTACCCTTGAGTGTTTAAGGAGAGCCAGGAGGGAGACAGGACTCCAGGTCCAGCCAGCAGCAGCACCCAGCCAAGAAGGCAGGGAGAAAAATGCTGTGAACGTCCAGTCGAAGCCTCCCGAGCTGGGGTGTCCTGCCAGGCCGGCAAGCCAACATTTCTCACTAGCACCCTCAGGCTGCCACGGGTACTCAGGCAGCAGGGATGAGGAGCGCCTCAACTTCAGGCTGGCAGAATTTGGCGAGATAGTTCACGCTGCAGCTTATCAGTGCCAGAAGGCAAAGACACCTCAACCCAAACCACAAGAAAACCTTCCCCGGGAGCCGGCAGAGTAGGCCTGTTCAGAGACAGAGTTCCAGCCTTTGTTGGCAGCACGTCATTCTTGGAAGTTTGGAATGGGTGTGAGTGGGTGTGTACGTGTGTGTGTGTGTACACACGCTCCAAAGTTCAGCTTTGCACAAGGGACAGCCCAGGCTCCACCTGACCTGGTGCCTGTACCATCACAACGGGAAGCGCCCCTTGTACCCCAGGGGCGGGCGGCGCCAGCATGTGCCTCACCTGCCTCGCTGAACAGAGATGATTTTAAGAAAGGGGTGTATTGGTTTCCCAGGGCTGCCGTAACAAATGACCCCGAACTTGGTGGCTCAAAACAATAGAAATATATTTTCTGAAGGCTTTGGAAGCCAGAAGTGTGAAATCCAGGTGTCTGCAGGGCCCCGCTCCCTCTGAAGGCCCTGGGGAAGAATCCCTGCTTCCTGTTCCGGCTTCTCGTGGGCTCCAGCCACCCTCGTTGTTCCTTGGCTTGGAGCTGCCTCACTCCAGTCTCTGCCTTCGCGTCCCATGGCCTTCTTCCCTGTGTGTGTCTTTCTGTGTCTTCATGAGGACCCAAGCCATTGAGTTCAGTGCCTACTCTAAATCCAGGATGATTCCATGTCGACATTTTTAACCAATTATATCTGTAAGGACCCTGTTTCCAAACAAGATCACATTCTAAGGTCCTGGGTGGACATGAATGTGGCAGGGCCATTAAACTCACTGCAGCAGTGAGTGGTGGGGGGAAGAGTGCCCTAGTGAGAAGCAGCTCAGGTAGATGGATCAGAGGAGCCCTTTCGTAAGATGGTCTTTAATAGCTGGGTGTGGCAGCTCACGCTTGTCATCCCAGTACTTTGGGAGACCGAGGTGAGAGGATCACTTGAACCCGTGAGTTCAAGATCATAAGATGCTCTTTGGTGGGTCCCCCAGACATTTGTAGCAGAGTCTCTTACGGCCAGCTGACTGCTCACTGTCCCTTCTGTCAGAGGCAGAGAGCAGAGGCAGGGGATGTCACACCCCATCCAGGCCACTGTGGGGCACTTCAAGGACAGAAGCCAGCTTCCCTCCTTCTCCTTCCTCAGAGCCTGGCACGGGGCCTCCTGTAGGAGAGTATGTATTCAGTGTTCATTGAAAGCTGGGTGTGGTGTCTTGAACCTATAGTCCCAGCTCTTTGTGAGGCTGAGGCTGGAGGACTGCTGGAGCCCAGGAGCTCCCGGCTGCAGCGTGTAGCCGTCGTGCCTGTGAATAGCCACTGCACTCCAGCCTGGGCAGTGCCAGCAAGACCCCATCTCTCAAAAACAAAAACAGTGTTTGCTGAAAGAATGTTTGCTTGTCGGAGAGATACAGTGACTACTTGTTCTAACTTTGGAGAAAGGACACTTCGGGTTTCATTTCAGGAAAGAGTGAGTCAGACTGTGGTCTGGATGGGAACCCAAAAACAGGAGTTGAAGAAAATGTGTTGGCCAGGAAGCCGCGGCCTGGAGACACTCCTCTGCTACTTGTGGGTGGTGTGAACTCAGCTGGGAGCCTCGGGTCTCGGTCTCAGTCTCTGAAGTGGGCATCAAAGCGTTGTGAGGCTAACATGAGATTGTCTGTGAGCCTTCTGTAAACTGTAAAGTGAGGTGCCCACCCAAGCAATTTTCTGGAAGGCAGAATAAAATGAAAAGTGTGATATAATGAGCAGTGTGTACAATTAGATTATTGCACGCTAAGCAAGATTCACTGGGTGAGGGGTCACGTTTTAAGGATTTGTATGAGTGAGGCACTGACTACATTGAGTCTTTAGAAAACATTAGCCTATGGGGTATTTTTATTCCCATTTTAGGGGTGAGCAAACTGAGCCCTGTGTAGATGTTCAGTAACTTTCCCAAGGTCATAGTAAGCAGAGAGGCTGGAATTCAAACCCAGATCTGTTCACCCCAGCATTGGTTCCATATAACATCTGACGTGTTAAGGCTCCTGGACTGTGCCCTCGTGTGAGCTACTGCTGGGCACAGGCCTGGGGACAGCTGGGGGAGCTTGGCAGTGGGTGCCATCACCGGGCTGTATATGGTGGACGTGAGCTCCCTGTTGTTTTCCTGTCACCCTCATCCCTTGGGTGGCATGTCACTTAGAGGTTGGCTGCTCATGTCCAGTCTGCTGCACTGGGACTGCCGGGGCCCTCGTGCCTCATGTTAGGGTGGCCCTTCAAAGCAGGCACCTTCTCTACCCTGTGGATTGGCAGAGGCAGTTCTATTTCTAGGTAATGAACAGACCTTACGGAAGATCAGTCTCTTCCGCCTGAAGAGCTAGAAATAACTGTTCTTAAGCAAGGCCCATGCTTTCTCAGCACAGAGCTGGTTTTCCCAGGCACTCTGCAGTTAACCCCACTATTACTCTGGAATGCAGAGACCCCTAGGCCCTGATGGATTTACTTTAGCAGCAGCCTCTGCTTCCAAATGCAGCTGCTTTCTGGAAGAGGGTGTGGTGGTGGAACAGAAGTGGCTTAGGTCTTGGCACTAGGTACAGTTGGGTTCAAACTTAGGCTCTACCAGTTACAAGCTGTGTGACCTTGGGCTAGTCAGCTTTTTAGTTCCTATTTCTTTCTCTTAAAAAGTCCTAATTTAACAAGTAATACATATCAAATATACATTTTTTAACGTGAAAATACACATAAGCAAAAAGAAACATGAAAAATCACTGTGAAATTTTAGTATACATCTTTCAAGATTAACTTTTCTACCTCCTTTTATTTAGATATATGCGCATATATACAGTAGAAAACAAATATATATGCAAAAGAAAATTATTAAAATAATGGAATTATTCATACTGTTTTTTTTTTTTTTTTTTTTTTTTTTTTTGCCTAATGTATATTTAAAGGTATGGGGAAGTGTTAGCGATGTCGTGTCCCTGAAATAGCTACCTGGTATTCCATTGTATGGCTCTCCCAATATTTAACCTACCCCCAGGTGGTGGACAGTTGGATCTAACCTCGCTGTCCAGGGGGACCTTGGCTTCTCCATCTCTGCAATGGGGTAACAGTGCCCATCCTGCAAGGCAGCTGTGTGTGCTGAGCATGCGGCTGGCCCTCATAAGTGCTGGCTTCTTTCTTTGTCGTTTGTCTGCACTGATTCCTTTCACGTAGGGTGTCTACCACAATAAGATGAGTGTGCCCCAAATAAATGCATTGTCTCGTGTGTCTGCTCAGCACCTGAACTGGTTCCTTCCTCGGGTCTTGCTGACAGGTGCTCAGGGCCAGCAGCTTCTCGTTGGCCTCTCCCAGGAACCCCGAGCAGAGGCCTGAGCCCAAGCAGACGCTGCAAGGCTGCAGTTCTCCCTCCCAATCTGGGCAGCATGATTTCTGCTCTGAAAAGCCGCGGGGAGCAATTGAGATGAGCTGGGTGCCTGGTTAGTGTCTGCACCACCTTTCAGGGCCTGACGTGTGGCGTCTTGCCTGTAGGCTGCGGCCCTCATCTAAGCAGAGCACTTGGATCCAGCAGTTATTCACATCTGTGGCTCCCAGCATCCCCCTCCTATAACCTCCCTCCAACCCCCAAATTAACTGGATTGTGTAAGGTTTTCGTCACAGTGGATGTCAAGTGCTGGCTGTGCTAGGCACAATATAATATAAGCCTTGTATCTATTTCTTGTCTGAACCCAACTAAATAAAAACATCATGTTTCCCTGCTCAGTTGAGATATGTAAACCAGATGTAATTCTGCCTGCTGTGCGACTGATCAAGTTACCCAGAACTTTGGACAAAGCTAGCGGAATATGCACAGCCTTCTATGAGGGTTAATTTTATCTATTAAGTTGTCATTAGGGCTGACACAGGGTGATATTTATGTTTTGTTCTGTTTTTGCTTAATTTAGGAGTGTAAAAATGCTAATACTAATAGCTAGTATGTTATAGGGCTTCTCATGCATGGATGCATCGGGCGTTCTGATAGAAGCTGTATGTGGATGTCTCATCCAGTCCCATGAGGCAGATGGATCAGTCCCCGTTTTGTAGATGAGCACTGAGTCATTGAACTCAGGCAGTGACTCTGGAGCCCCTCCTTTTAATCCCTGCAGCAGCCCTTGTGATAGGGTCAAGTGGGTATTTACTGGAAATGTCCCCTGCTCTGTCCCCCTTACCCAGTGCAGGGGTTAAGAAAGGCCCGTTTGTTAGGAAAAGTCTTCAGCACAAGCAATCCTGCTGGCTTAGTGAGCTGCTGATGGTTCTCAGTTTTGAGAGCGAGGTAGGAGAGTTGCAGAGTCAGAGGCAGGAGCACTGTGTTTCCAGGGTGCCCTGGAATGGCAGAGGATCCAGGGGCCAGACCACAACGATGAGGAACTCGCCACGGGCCTGGCTCCTCACGGGGAGGAAAATGGAAGATCAGATAACAAGACTAAGCATGTGAACTCCAGATGCATAACCTTAGATCAAAATTGGGGTGCCAGACCAGAGTGGGTGGACAGACACATGCAGCAAATATTTGCCACGTACATGGATGGGTGAAATGATGGCTCATTAAGCCCTCATGGGAGGTGTGAGGTTGTATGTGGCGTGTGGAGTTTGCATGTGGCTTCTAGTGTCTGCCTGGGAGTGTTCGGTTTAAAAATGCCAGCAAAGAAGCACGGGCAGGTATATGTAAGGGATACACCCATAGGGAGCTTTAACCTGGGAATTAGCCGTGGAAAATTGTGTCTTTCATGCCTGTGGCTTTATGCCTGGGTCAGTTCTCCTTATAGTTGGTAGTTCATTCAACAAACATTTAGTTAACTTATTTAAACGTAATCCTAATCACATCGTCATTAAGAAGGTAAATCTAATCCCATATGCATCTTTTCATTACCTAGCACTGCATATGCTTTTTTTAAATTACAAAACTTACCGAAATATTTCTCCTCTATCTACTATTTGGGATTATTTACACAGACTCCTTCCTATTCAAAGGGCGGAGTGGAGTGTGTGTGTGTGTGTGTACATATTTAAACATACTCTGGACAGCCATACCTGTTCTTATAGGTATGCCTGTAACCTGTCAGGGTAACAGACAGCACTGACATGGAAATGGAAATATGACCTGCTGTCTTGGCATCTTCTATGCAGTTAAAGCGACATAATTGAGGTATCTTGTCATGGGCCCCTCTCACGGGATGCCTTGGTCCGCAGAGGTGGCTGGTAAGTTGGGAAGGGTTCTTTTGCCCAGGTCTGCCTAGAATCCTGTCCCAAATGGATGACCTGCCCTTTCAGCTATTGCATTCTCAATATGGCAACTTGGATGGGGTGACAGTGGGATTAATTTTGGTATCCGGTCCTCCTCTTTTGCCTGGAACTGCCACTGGGGTCTGTTTTAAGGGGATGTGGCTTTTTCCTCTCACTAAAATTGGTCCCATCCTTGCTGCCCGTAAGCTCACACGGAATGCCTGCTGGGCGAAGAGGCAGCCCTTTTGCAAATACATATTTAAAGGGAAAGTACAAAGAGGCTGGTCCCACGCGTGTAAGAGGGAAGCAGATGTGTGTAACACTCTATAACCACCCCGGAGACGCACTCAGCTCCACCCGACACAGACCAGCATCACTCAGGTTACCAGGCAACTGTGAGCAACAAATACTTGTGAGTCTGGGATTGAAGGGGGTGGAAACCAGACTTTTTCTAAATATCCTCATCACTTACCGTAATAAGAGCCCTTCCCCAAATGTGCTTGTGTCCCGGGCTGCCTAAATTGGCCTGAATCTGGTGTCACCCTTCATGGTAGCCAAGAGCTCAGGAGTCAGATTGCCTGGGTGCCATCTGTTCTCTCCAGGTACAAGCTTCCAACAGTGTATAATTTGTACTTCCCAAGCCTCAGCTTGCTCATCTCCAAAATGGGGATAATAATCATTCTGGTCTCTGAGAGGATTGAGGGAGTTGATGGTTGTCAGGTTCTTAGAAGATACCCTGGCAAATAATACGTGCTCAGCAAATACTAGCTTGTATTATTCCTGACGCTGAGTCTTCTCAGCAAACTGTCTTGGAAGGAAGCTTCCCTCTGGAAGCCACAGAGAGATCTTCAAACATACATGGCGCTGCTCCTGGGGGCAGCCCTGGAAGATAAGGAAGAAGGGGCTGTCAGTGCAGCTGCAGGGACACAAGTCCTCTGAGGCCAGGTTCTTCCTAATCCTCCAGTTGCGGGCACTGCTGTAGGGGGCTTTCCTTACCAGCTCCCCTCGTCTAGCAGATGTCCCTGGTGCTGAGTCACTGGGCTGCACTGCTCTGACCCACTTACTGCACCCGACCCTGCCCTCTTCCCTCCCAGTTCCACTCTCAGCCTTCAACCTGGTAGGTTTCCAGGTAGCCAGATCGAATCTGTCTTTCCCATTGGTCTCTAGAGAAGCATGACCTGCCTTGGTTCTTTCCAGTGGCTGTCACTTCCTCCTTTTGGCCAGCTAGTAAATTGTCTCCATTCCCATCATTGCGTAACCTTTCCCCAGAAAACTCTTGGTGTCCTCTCTGCTTCCCTCGAAGAGGCAGCAGCTACCGAAGGGCCCGTCCCAGCATCTCCCTTTTGATATTTTGAGTAGGGGTTAGCATATTGTGACAGTCACTTCTAGCTATAGAAAGTTCCCACTGTCTTCCACTTAAACATGTAAAATACTTAAGATTCTATATGTTCTTTTCTTTAACAACCAGCTATAATTCACGTACTACACAATTCACCCATTTACCGTGTATAGTTCAGTGGCTCTGAGTAGAGACTTCTGCACCCATCACCATGACCCACTTAGAACATTTTCATTACCTTCCTTCCATCCCTCTCAGCCCTAGGTAACCATACTCCACTTTCTGTTTTTTTGTATAGATTTCATGATTCTGGACATTTCATATGAATAGAATCATATGTGACCTTTATCATGTAATATCTGGCTGCTTTCACTTTGCAGTGAATCATAGAATACAGTATTCTCTTCTATGGCTCATGCCTGTAATCCCAGCACTTTGGGAGGCTCAGGCAGGCAGATCAACTGAGGTCAGGAGTTCAAGACCAGCCTGGCCAACATTGTGAAACCCCGTCTCTACAAAAATACAAAAATTAGGCAGGGTGCGGTGGCTCACGCCTGTAATCCCAGCACTTTGGGAGGCCGAGTCAGGCAGATCATGAAATCAGGAGATCGAGACCATCCTGATTAACACAGTGAAACCCCGTCTTTACTAAAAATACAAAAGAAAAAAGAAAAAAAAATTAGCCAGGCATGGTGGCAGACACCTGTAGTCCCAGCTACTCGGGAGGCTGAGGCAGGAGAATGGTGTGAATCAGGGAGGCAGAGCTTGCAGTGAGCTGAGATCGCGCCACTGCACTCTAGCCTGAGCAACAGAGCGAGACTCGATCTCAAAAAAAAAAAAAAAAAAAAAGAACTGGGCGTGATGGTGGGTGCCTGTAATCCCAGCTACTCGGGAGGCTGGGGTAGAAGAATCGCTTGAACCCAGGAGGCAGAGGTTGTAGTGAGCCGAGATTGCGCCACTGCATTCCAGCCTGGGCGACAGAGCAAGACTCTGTCTCAAGAAGAAGGAAAAAAAAATTCTGTGATTCTATTTAATGAAATTGAGGCTCATTATGTTATGTTTGTTCCTTACTATTCCATAGTCTAGTATTCATTATTCCTCAAATAATGAATTCTAGGCCTTGGAGCAGAGCGTCATTCTTTAGTACAGCTCGATAATATTCCATTGTAAGGACACCCCACATTTCATTTATCCTTTTGCTGGTTGGTCGACAGGAGGGTTGTTGTTCATGTTCTTTTAACACAGCAAGGCTGTATGATCTGTCTGAGGTTGCCTTTCCGTTCCCAACCATTTTTTGAGCAGGAGAGACATTTTTTGTCATTGTTATCACAGCCCTTGGTTATTTCTTGAGGTGCTCATGAATGTAATCCCAACTTAGACATGATGTTCCAAACCTACAAGAAAATTAGAAGTGGTTTTTTTTTTTTGTGAAAAAAAACAAAAAAACAAAAAACAGTTTTTAAGACTTGTTAGAATAAATGATTCAGATCATTTTTCTTCTGTGTTTTTATTTTGGCTCTAAATAAAACGTTTATAGAAGTTTGTCTCTTCTTTTGTGTAATTATTTGGGCTCTAAAAACTTCACTCAGTTTAGATGAGTGTTCAAACTCGCTGAGGGAAAAAACAATGAAAGTTTTTTTCCCCAGAGAGGAAAATCTGATGAGCTAAAACTAAAAATACCTTAGAATTTTAGCAAAGGAAGCATTAACACACCAGAGGTCAGCACACTTTCTTTTCAATGGGAACTGACCCTGGTCAGGTGGGTCCAATGACACCCTTATTTAATTTATTTCCTGCTGGGAGCTGATTTTCCGAGGCATGTTCTGACCCAGGGCACTTGGCAGAGACGCTGCTAACAAAGCCCAGGTGGAAAACATCTGAGTTCCCCAAATGTCTCTGAAGGTTTTTAAGGGCTGTTCAGCTTCGAGGAGCAGCGTGAGTGTGAGGTCGCTGGCGTCTGGGACTCTGCGGGTTAAGTTGCAGGTGGGAGCTCCAGGATGCAGCCAGGGTGGCCGCGGCCACTGGAACTGTTGTTTGGCCTTGACTCTGAGGTGCCCCCGGCATCGGCCTGCATGCCGGTGCTCAGTGAGGTCTCTCCACGACTCTGTGCATGGGATCTCCTGTGCTGAATGGGGCCCTTAAATGTGCCCTTTGCTTCCATCATTTAAGGGGGAAAAAGGCAAATCAGAATGTCATGGTACAAAGGATGGCAGGCAAACACGTGTATTTAGAACCACACTGTGATTTCAAAAGGGACATCAACATTCATTGAATTTCATGTCTGTTGGGAGTTGATTCTCTCCCCCTAAATTTGTGTGGGAATGTGAAAAAGCTTAGGCTTTAGAATCTCTCGATCTTGGTGGTTCTTGGGCAAATGACTCCCCATCTCTGGGATTTTGTTTGTTTCAGAAGGGTGACACCTTCCACCTCCATCAGGGCTAATGTGGGAATCTAATGAGGTGGCTTACATACAACCCCGGGTACAGAAGACAGACATACGACCCCGGGTACAGAAGACAGGCACTCAATCCGAGCTGCTTCTAAAGCTCTTCTCCTCAAAATGATCTTTCCTTACTCATACCCAGGTTTTAGGTGGAAGAGTTTCTAAGGAAACAGAATCCTTTTCCCATAGGATGGTGCTGGGTTTTTGTGCTTGAGAGAGACCATCTTTGTCTCTCTCAGCCCCTCAGACCCCAAGCTTCATCCATAGGGCAAGGCACACAGCAAGCATTTGGTAGGTAAATATAGAACCGAGTGGGTTCGGCAGGGAATTAAAGTATTCATTTAATAAACCTCAAGAACAGCACAGCCTTTAATATAAAGTCCCTTCTCCCAAAGGGCTGCAAAAACTTTTGCAATGATTATTGCTTTTCATTTATATCCTAATGTTTGAGGGCTGGAACCATAAACTGAAGAGCCAGAAGTAGACGCTAGCAACTAAAAATATTGTCTGTGAATGTCACAGATATCCAAAGTGGACAATCCTTCCTTCCATCCTTCCTTCCTTCCTTCCTTTCTTCCTTCCTTCCTCCCTCCCTCCCTCCCTCCCTTTGTTGAGACAGAGTTTCACTCTTGTTGCCCAAGTTGGAGTACAATGGCACAATCTCGGCTCACTGCAACCTCCGCCTCCCATGTTCAAGTGATTCTTCTGCCTCAGCCTTCCCACGTAGCTGGGATTACAGGCATGCGTCACCACGCCTGGCTAATTTTTGGATTTTTAGTAGAGACAGTGTTTCTCCATGTTGGTCAGGCTGGTCTCGAACTCCCGACCTCAGGTGATCCGCCCGCCTTGGCCTCCCAAAGTGCTGGGATTTCAGGCACGAGCCACCACACCCAGCCTCCTCCAGTAGCTTTCTTGGCAAAAAAGTAGAAAGCAAAAAAATGGCCAAGTGAATTAAGAAAACCTTGTAGTGTTTGATGATGATAACTTGCATTTTATAATGCTTTCTAGCTTACAGAATGCTTTCTCATTATTATTTCATTGAATTCTTCTGATTCCCAGAGGTAGGTGAGACAATACTGTGTTACGGTTAAGGACATGCTGCCTCTACCACTTCACTGCCTACCAGGTGGCCGCGTGAGTTACGGAAGCACTCTAAGCTTATTTTCCTGATTTTTAAAATAGGAATCACAGCACCTTCCTTTTAGGATTGCTGTTCAGATTGTATGAGATAAGGTATGAAGAATCCCATCCACATAATAAGGGCTTCATAAATGGCAACTGTTACTATGTTATTATTACATAGAATAATCCTCACTCGGCCAAGGTTGGGGGATTGCTTGAGTCCAGGAGTTTGAGACCAGCCTGGGCAACAAAGTGAGATGCTGTCTCTACAAAAAATAAATTTATAAAAATTAGCGGGGTGTGGTGGCATGCACCTGTAGTCTCAGCCACTCAGGAGATGGAGGCAAGAGGATTGCTTGAGTCCAGGAGGTCGAGGCTGCAGTGAGCCACGTTCGCGCCACTGTACTCCAGCCTGGGCGACAGAGTGAGACCCTGTCTAAGAAATAATAATTACAATCATCATCATCATCATCATCTTCCTTACTTTACAGACAAAGAAACTCAGAGGGGCACTTAATTTGCCAAAGATCACAACCCTAGTAATGGCAGAACTGGAATGCACCTCTAATTCTCCTACTTCCAACTTTATTCCTCCTTCCACTTCTCCTTAGCCAAGAATGTAAATCAGGAACATTTTGGTGCTTCTGCCAGTGACATTTACCATTATCGTGAGCTCTTACATGATTTCTTGGGTGCGCTCAGATTTTCAGTGTCTACTTTTGTATTTGCAGAACATCATCAAGAAGGTGATCGGGCAGAAGTTTGTGTACAAGTTTGTCTCTTTCCCGGAGATCCTGAAGATGGATCCTCACGCGGTGGAGATCAGCCGGGAGAGCCTTCTGCTGCAGGACAGCGACTGCAAGGCGTCTCCCGAGGGCCGTGAGCCCCACAAACACGGCCTGGCCGCCCTCAAAAGCACGAGCCGCAACGAATACATCCACTCAGGCCTGTACTCGTCCTTCACCATTAATTCCCTGCAGAACCCACCAGACGCCTTCAAGGCCATCAAGACGGAGAAGCTGGAGGAGCCGCCCGAAGACAGCCCCCCCGTGGAAGAAGTCAGGACTGTGATCAGGTTTGTGACCAATAAAACCGACAAACACGTCACCAGGCCGGTGGTGTCCCTGCCTTCCACGTCAGAGGCTGCGGCGGCGTCCGCCTTCCTGGCCTCATCCGTCTCGGCCAAGATCTCCTCTTTAATGTTGCCAAACACTGCCAGTATTTCATCCGCCTCACCCTTCTCATCTCGGTCCCCGTCCCTGTCCCCCAACTCACCCCTCCCTTCTGAACACAGAAGCCTCTTCCTGGAGGCCGCCTGCCATGACTCCGATTCCCTGGAGCCCTTGAACCTGTCATCGGGCTCCAAGACCAAGTCTCCATCTCTTCCCCCAAAGGCCAAAAAACCCAAAGGCTTGGAAATCTCAGCGCCCCCGCTGGTGCTCTCCGGCACCGACATTGGCTCCATCGCGCTCAACAGCCCAGCCCTCCCCTCGGGATCCCTCACCCCAGCCTTCTTCACCGCACAGGTAAGAGTCATTCCTGTCATCCCGGCCATCACCAGCCTCAGTGGCTTAGCAAAACAGGAAGAGCAACTAAAGAGACTTCCTTCTGTCCCTCAAAACGTAATCCTATGACTTGTACCAAGGTCACTGTGTCAATATGAAGGGAACCTGCTTTTCCATCCTCAGACCAAGGGATGCACACAAGACAGCATTTGGTTTGTCGACATAGTGGGATGCTTGATTGATTTCTTGCTTTTCGGGGCCTAAAGTGACCGTAGGTGGAACATGCACACTGGCCGACAAAGCAGATCTCACCGGCGATTTCCTAGGGAAAGTTGAGCGGGCCAGTTTACATTTTAGGAGGAGCTTGGGCTTTATGAAATTTTTATGGCAGAATCTTCTCTGGGGGCATTTAATAAGGAACCACTTGTGTTCTGTTAACAAGAAAATAGATGTCAACTGATACCGCCGCCATCGCATCTGTCCATGTGGAGCTGTGGTCATAGCATAGGTAATAAGAAACAAAGGGGCCACACCAGACAGCTGCTTCGCTGAAAGCAGCACTGCTCTGAGAAAGCCCCGGGCCACAGCACTGGGGAGAGGAAAGCAAGCTTGCAGAGCCAAAAAACCTTCGTTGTTATTAGTCCCGAGGAGAAAGCCCCCTTTTCCTTTAAATTGAATATTCAGATGCTCTTTCTTGTCCAGCTGACAATTGCAGCACAAAGGCGTAGTAGGCGCTGGGAAACCATATTTCTCCTTCCCCTTGAAAATTGGATGCAATTTTAGTGGCAGAGGTTAAAAGAGTATTTGTTTTAGGCTCACAGACCTGGATTCCGTTCCTGGCTACCCTGCTTCCTAGGAGTGGGACTGGGCAGTTGCTCTCTGGGCCAGGTACCACATGTGGAAAATGGGATCATGGCCAGGCTTTGTGAGCTGGTGACACCTGGTAGCATTGTTAACCGTGGAGCTGCACCCGTCCCCTGCCTCTGTCATCTCATCGTAGTTGTCCCTGTTGTCATCAGCAGCAGCCACGGCAGCATATGACGGGCTCCCCATGTGTGCCAGGCACTGCTCCAGACACTTTACATGCATTGCCTTGTTTTTCATAGCAGCCCTGTCATGTGGATACAGGTTGAGCATCCTGTTTCCAAAATAGCTTGTGACCAGAAGTGTTTCAGAGTTCAGATCTTTTCGGATTTGGAGTATTTGCATGATACTTGCCAGTTGAATATCCCACATCTGAAAGTCTGAAATCCAAAATGCTGCAATGAGCATTTCCTTGGAGTGTCGTGTCAGGACTCAGAAAGTTTCACATTCTGGAGGATTTGGGATTTGGGGATTTTTGGATTTGGGATGCTCAACCTGTGCTATTATTAGCATCCTCTTTCCCAGCTGAGATAAACAAGGCACAGAGGTAAACTAGTTCATCCAGGGTCGCACAGCTTATAGGTGGTAGAGGTGGCTTTGGATCCAATGTCTGCCTCCAGAATCCATGCTCTCAAATGAAATGCATTCCCGCTGCAAGAAGGCAGTGATACGGCCGTCCATGGAGCACCTGAAAGCAGCTCTGGGCCACTTTCCTCTCCATGCTTTCGCTGGACTGAATTCTGCCCAGGGATTTCATGACAGCTCAAGCTGTGAGCTGGTGGTGACATGCGCCACCACAGAGGGGAGGGCCAGGGGATCAGGAAATAGATCAGAATGAGCATGCGTGCTCTTAAATCAGGCATCTTCCAGTTGAGCAAGGCTGTCGAGTGACCAAGGGCTGCTGAGCAAATGGCTCAGAAACAGCAGCTCTTGATGTAGCTCAAGGGAGTAACATGAGAGGCAGGGCCAGGGGTCAACGATCTGAACATCTCCTCCCCCGGCCTCCTGTGTGTTTACAACTGTCAGGGTGAGAAGGGTCTGAAGCCAGGCCAGGGCCAGCTCTGATTTAGGTGTCTGTGTTCCCTGGGAGCCTGGATCACCTTCTCAGAACAGAGTGAGGCAGATGCCAGCACTGTCTCAGAGGAAGTCAGCTCAGCCAGCCCCGTGGATAATGTGGATGGAGGGATGGCTCCCGTTGGTGGGGCTGAGGGCGTGAGAGAAGGATCAAGGGTGGATGCCCAGTGAACGGATGCAGAAGGCACGGCCAGGAGCCAGAAGCCACCAGCGTGGCCTGAAATCAGGTGGAAGGCATAGGAAAGCCAGGATCTAGAGGACCTGCGCCTGAGGCAGTGAGGGTGCCTGGTCCTCAGCCAAGCTGTGAGGGTGGGGCCCTGATGGTTTAGTGCCAGGGAGCCCAGAGATAATCCCAGGGGGAGGGAGGCAAGGGACAGGGTCTGGACCCAGGACAGGAGAGTAGAAGTAAAGGGACCTGGCTCAGAGAGGACCTTCAGGTCAACAGAGTGGGAGGGGCACCAGGCAGTCCTCTAAACCGCGCAGAACTAACGGGGTCACCAGCTACACTGGGAGATGGCAGAGCCTCGGGACTCAGACCCCACCTTGAGCTTCCCTCATGTCCCAGAGTGTGGGCTCTGCTCCTGGCATGGCCATGGGTAGCCAATAGGGAGGGAGAGAAGGGGCAATGAGGGAGACACCAGAGGGGCCGGGGCGGGAGTCAGGGGTGTGGTACTTATTCAGAGCTGAGTTCTTGCAGCGAGTTTCACCCAGGTGGTCTCCCCGAGATCAGATAGGATGTCTTGAAGCTGGGGGTGGTTTAGGTTTAGGGTATGTGTCAGTATCAGATTTGGATTCTCAGATTCCCTCTCCTGGGAGCTGCTTGTGGGGGGTGCTCCAAAAACTCACCCACCAGCACCAGCCCCAGTAGAGTTCACCTTCCAAGTGACAGCCAGAAACAGCGTGGCTGTCAACAGCCAGGTGTTCTGCAGAATTCCTTTCGGCCTCAGGGGTGAAGGACAACTGCGGGGTTCAGGGTGTTCCACAGGCAGTGACAAGGCTTCAGTGGTTTTCCTCCTGAGCACTTTGTCCCAGAAACTCTCCTTTTCTCTCTGTGTGTGGTGGGGGTGTGCTGTGTGCAGTGTGATGCTGTGTGCACATAAACATTTGGTAATCTGTGGGCTGTATGTAAGCTTTGCTTAGCGGTGGGCTTTGGAAGAGATGAAAGCTGTGTGTGCTGTAATAACTCGATACCCCGAACGTACAATTCCCAAGGTTGGTTATTTCCAGCTAGAAACATGGCGGGAAGAAGGGGAGAAGTAAGGGAGCCTTGACGTGGCCTGTGTCACGTGGTTACCACTCCCTCGGGGACCTTACTACACCTCATACAGGCATACCTCATTTTACTGTACTTTGCTTTATTGCATTTCACAGATAATCGGTGGTTTTTACAAATCGAAGGTTTGTGGCAACCCGGCGCCGAGCAAGTCTTATCAGCGCCAGGCTATTCTTCCAACAGCACATGCTCACTCCATGTTTCAGTGTCACATTTTGGTAATTCTCACATTTCCAACTTTTTCCTTACTATTACGTCTGTTCTAGTGCTCTGAGATCAGTGAGCTATGATACTACTGTTGTAATTGTTTTGGGGCACTATGAACCACACCCGGATAAGACAGCAAACTTGATCAGTGTTGTGCGTGTCCCAACTGCTCTCGTGTGTCTCCCTCTCCTCGGGTCTCCCTATTCCCTGAAACACAACAATATTGAAATTAGGCCAATTGATAACCTTATAGTGGCCTATAAAGTGTTCAAGAGAAAGCAAGAGCTGCTCGTCTCTCATTTTAAATCCAGAACTAGAATGATGATGGCGAAGGCATGTCCAAAACTGAGACAGGCCGAAAGCTAGGGCTCTTATGCCAGTTAAATATGTAAATGTAAAGGAAGAGTTCTTAAAGGAAATGAAATTGCTACGTCAGTGAAAACATGAATGATAGGAAAGTGGAACATCCTGATTGTTGATACGGAGAAAATATTAGTGGTCTGGATAGAAGATCAAACCAGCCACAACATTCCTTTCAGGCTAACCCGGAGCAAGGCCCTAACTCTCTTCAATTCTTTGAATGCTGAGAGAGGCGAGGGAGCGGCAGAAGAAAACTGTGAAGCTAGCAGAGGTTGGTTCATGAGGTTTAAGGAAAGAAGTATTCTCCATAACATAAAAGTGCAAGGTAAAGCAGCGAGTGCTGATGGAGAAGCTGCAGGAAGCTATCCAGAGGATCTAGCTGCACTCATTGATGAAGGTGGCTACATCAAACAGCTTCGCTGTAGGTGAAACGGCCTTCTATTGGAAGAAGATGCCATCTAGGACTTTCATAGCTGGAGAAGTCCATGCCTGGCTTCAGAGCTTCAAAGGACAGGCTGAGTCTTGTTAGTACAGCTTGTGACTTTAAGTTGAAGCCAGTGCTACTAAATACACTCTGCCTGTGCTCTATAAATGGAACAGCAAAGCCTGGATGACAGCACATCCATTTATACAGTTTATGGAATAGTTTAAACCCACTGTTGACACCTACTACTCAGAAAAAAGATTCCTTTCAAAATATTACTGCTCATTAGCAATGCATCTGGTCACCCAAGCAATGCACTCTGCTCTCATGGAGATATACAAGAAGATTAATGTTTTTCATGCCTGCAAATACAACTTCCATTCTGCAACCCAGGAGTCAAGGAGTAATTTTGACTTTCAAGTCTTACTACTTAATAAATACATTTCATAAAGCTACAGCTGCCATAGATGGTGATTCCTCTGATGGATCTGGGCAAAGTCAATTGAAAACCTTCTGGAAGGGAGTCACCACCCTAGATGCTGTTAAGAATACTCATGATTCGTGGGAGGAGGTCAAAATATCAAAATTAACAGGAGTTTGGAAGAAATTGATTCCAGCCCTCATGGATCACTTTGAAGGGTTCAAGACTTCAGTGGAAGAGGGAACTGCAGATGTGGTAGAAATAGCAAGAGAACTAGCATTAGAAGTAGAGCCTGGAGATGTGACCAAATTGCTGCAATTTGTTGATCAAACTTGATTGGGTGAGGAGTTGCTTCTTACAGGTGAGCAGAGAAAGTGGTTTCTTGAGATAGAATCTACTCCTGGTGAAGATGCTGTGAATATTGTTGAAATGACAACAAAGGACTAAGAATATTACATAACTTTACATTACATTACGTTACTTAGTTGATAAAGCAGCAGCAGGGTTTGAGAGGATTGACTCCAGTTTTGAAAAAAGTTCTACTCTGGGTAAAATGCTATCAAACAGCATCACATGCCATAGAGAAATCTTTCATGAAAGGAAGAATCAATTGGGCTGGGTGCACTGGCTCGTGCCTGTAATCCCAGCACTTTGGGAGGCCGAGGCGAGTGGATCACCTGAGTTCAGGAGTTCGAGACCAGCCTGGCCAATGTGGCAAAACCCCATCTCTACTAAAAAGCCAGGTGTGGTGGCAGATGCCTGTAATCCCAGCTACTTGGGAGCCTGAGGAGGCAGGAGAATCACTTGAACCCGGGAGGCAGAGGTTGCGGTGAGCCGAGATCACACCACTGTACTCCAGCCTGGGCAACAAGAGCGAAACTTGCATCTCACACACAAAAAAGAGTCAATCAATGTGGCAAACTTCATTATTGTCTTATTTTAAGAAACTACCACAGCCACCCCAGTCTTCATGACTCTGCCTCCTAATGTCCCTGGTTCTGGCCTGCTTCCTCTCCTGCCCCTTTCTATAGCTACCCTAGGCCCCCATGGGAGTCTCCATTTTGTCTGCTTTTCCATAGGGTCAGTGGGATTAACTCCCCTTTTAAAGACCTTAAAACCATGTTTTCACTTGAATTCAGACAATTTTAGGGGTTTCCAGAGATTCAGTCACCTTTTATTTGAGAACTTTTTTTAACCTCAAGGTAGCATTGTCATGGATTCTGTTGGCATCTGTGGGAGCTTAGGATTACAGATATTTGTGGGCACAACCTGCTGAATAGATATCTTGTTTCTCTGCCCTTTACTTTCTTAAAGCCCGAGTGACTTACGGGTATCTCAGATCACCACATCAAGTGATCAGCAAATACTTGTGCATCTTCTTTAATCGGTCCAGTAACAAATGTTTATCGTGTATTCATTCATTTGGGAGATAATCATTGAAAACGAAGCATTTGCTTAGGTACCTGGAGATACAGAGGTTAGCAGGATAGACACCGTTCCTGTTCTCATGAGTTTACAGGTTGCTGTCCAGCATATGGGGCAATATATAACATAGGGTTATAATTTAGGGTGGTGTGAAATTATGGAGGACTGGCCAAGGAATTTCGACTTGTTTGGATTGGAAACTAACTGCTAGAGGCTGGGCGCAGTGGCTCACACCTGTAATCCCAATACTTTGGGAGGCCAAGGTGGGTGGATAGCTTGAGGTCAGGAGTTCAAGACCAGCCTGGCCAACATGGCAAAACTCCATCTTTATTAAAAATAAGAAAATTAGCTGGGTATGGTGGTGCACGCCTGTAATCTCAGCTACTCAGGAGGTTGAGGCAGGAGAATTGCTTGAACCCGGGAGGCAGAGGTTACAGTGAGCCAAGATTGTGCCACTGCACCCCAGCCTGGGCGACAGAGTGAGATTCTGTCTCTAAAATAAATAAAATAAATAAACAAACAGTTGCTAGAGGTATAAGTGAAAAAAAAAAATCTCATTAGAATCAACAAATAATTATTGAGCAATAACAGCGCCTGGAAAGGAAGCAAAACTACAGTTGCTTGTTTTTATGACCTTAGGACCTAGCCATGACAACAAGGCATACACGTGTACACACACATAATAGCCCTTGGCAAGAGTCAAACATGCACGCAGAGAAGTGCCTTAGGAGCTGAGGGGCAAGATCGTTTAGTTCAGTTCAACACACATGAACTGAGTACCCATCATGTGTAAGCTGCTGTGTTGGGAGCTGGGGCTACAAACATGGATAAAATAGTCTCTGATAGTTAGGAGCTCATAACTTACCTTAAGTCACTTCATCTAGTATCTCAGATGCTATACAAAAGGAATACCATGTTGCAAAAGGGATCCTGAGGAGGAAGGTATTAACTTTGCCTGAGATGGAGGAAGAATGTCCAGAGGGCTTCCTGGAGGGGATGAGACCACTGGTTCAGGGTGTTGAAGGATCAGCCCTGTGGCAGGATACTTTTTCTGGTAGACAGGGAGAGGAAGGCATGGTCGGCAGAGGAACAGCTTGAGGCAAGGCATAGATACTTGAAATAGCTTTGTGATTAGGGGAGGTATAGTAGTAGGAAGCATTGAAGGGGTATGAGTGACAGTCTAAATTGTTTTAGGAATCACCCTGTTGGCAAGATTGGGAGGGGGAAGGCTGGATCCAAGTAGGATGCTATTGTAATATTCCAGGCAAAAGACCATGAGTATTTAAGGCTGTATGGTGAGAGGGGTCGCCGTCAACAGGACTTGGTGACTGACTGGTGGAAGGAGTGGGGAGAGCCAGAATTGAGTGTGAGGAACATGGGAGGAAGAATAAGCTCCCTGGGAAAAGGCTAAATGTCCAGTTGGGGCCATGTTGAGTTTGAGGACCCTGCAGGACATTCGGGTGGAAAAGTCCAGCTGCATCTGGAGAGGGAGAGTGTTTTGGAGCTGGAGAGGAGGTTAGGGAGTCATCAACATGCAAGGGGTGGTGAAACCATGGGAATGGATGAGGTCACTTCTAGAGAGGGCCTGTAGCCCAGGGAACTGTGGGCTGGACTGGGTGGTCAGGGAAGTTCCGAGGGAGCGTTGAAGGACTGGTGGGTTGGAATGCCTGGTCCTCCATGCATATAAGGAAAGCTCAGTACACATCAAACCAAGTAAGAGGGTTCGGGGAGGGAAGTGTCGAAATGAATCCAACTCTGTAAAATATTTGAAGAGATTTATTCTGAGCCAAATATGAGTGACCACGGCCCGTGACACAGCCCTCAGGAGGTCCCAAGAATATGTGCTCCAGGTGGTCGGGGTACAGCTTGGTTTTATATATTTTAGGGAGGCATGAGACGTCATGAAATTGCCAGGCAATTTCAAGGTATGGCAAGGAAATGTATTTTGGGGTTAAATATTTTTTCCTTATCTCATAATATTATGCCAGAGTCAGATTGAAAAGTAAGTCACCATATATAGGGTCAAATGAAACCCACCTGATGAGAATTTACGGTTTGTAGGGCATGACTCCCTACAC
Source organism: Piliocolobus tephrosceles (assembly GCF_002776525.5). Classification (NCBI taxonomy): domain Eukaryota; kingdom Metazoa; phylum Chordata; class Mammalia; order Primates; family Cercopithecidae; genus Piliocolobus; species Piliocolobus tephrosceles. Next base: position 93,713,074 of record NC_045443.1, read on the forward strand.
CCCTGTGTAGGAATTTGGGCAAGATAAAAAATCAGAGCTTAGTCCTCAGAAGTTAGCAAGTGTATGAAACCAGGTTATGGGGAGCCTTCTATTGGGGCTAAGGAGGATATCACATCCTTTCTGAAACTGTGACTGAATGTTGAGTGAACTCATGTTTGGGGGTGGTTGATTTGGTGATGGGGTACAGAATAGATGGGGAGACCAGAGGCAGGTGGACTGGCCTGGGTGGCTGTTGTGGAATGCCATCTGTAAGGTGATAGGGGCTTGGATGCAGCAGGAATGGAAATGAGGGGTAAACAGGAGACCCAGTTGGAGACGCCTCCAGAAGCTATGTCCGGAGCTTGCAGTTACTGAAAGGCATTTTGCACGGTGGGGACTGGGATGCGGGTGGTAGATGGGGCTGTGCGTGCAAGGGATTATGTCTTGTTTGATCCTCATCTGTGGCACCTGAAACACAGTTTGCACTCTCGGTCAGTATTTGTTGAGGCAGTGTATACAAGGTGGTCCTGTTGACAGAAGGGGAAGTCTTAAGAACCACTGATGTGGGAAGGTGCTGAGCTTCATGAAGTTTGAGTATAGTGGTGCACCCAAGTGGAGATGCCCAACAAAGCGATAAGCCAGGGGGGACCCAGCTAGAGCTGTGGATGGCTTCAGTTCAGTATTTAGGAGCTGAGTAGTACAGGAGGAATAAAGATGAGCAGATACCTTAAAGGCTATGGAAAGAGGTACAAGAAAAATGTGCCAATCACCGTAATATGAGGCAGAACATGTTAAATGTTAAGAAAAAAATGGTCACAAAGTGTTACAAAGATTCAGAAATAAGAAATCCCATCTGGTTGAGGGGAGATCAGGAAAGCATCCTTTGAGGAGGTGGCATTTTGATGGGCAGAGGAAGGCAAGAGGAGGTAGAGGGCCGGGCCAAGGGTGCACAGGTGGGCATGCCTGGATGCCAGCTCACCCTGGCGAGCTCAGATGAGCAGCCTTTTTAGGAGACGTTATGAAGTGGAAGTGGAAGATGAACTGAGTGGGGAAAATGAAAAGGGGATCTTGGGATGAGGGTCTTACTCTTTCCCGGCTGCCACGGGATTAGGAGCTCCTTATCTGCCATGCTCCTTAAAACGAGACTGTCTTTGGGGAAGGAAAGAAGACAGCGCTTTTTGCTGTGGCTTCCTTACCCTTGGCCCTCAGGCTCAGCCCGCTCTGCCTGACTCCTGGAGTGTGTGGAGAGGCTGTGAAGTCTCACTGTCCCGGAGATAACCCAGGGCAGGCGTTGTAGGAACTTTCCTTAACAAAGAAACCACATGGTTCTTTAAGGTCACAGGATTTTCAGGGAGAACTTCAGGGATAGAAGGAAGAGGAGGGAATGAAGTCATTTTACAGTGTTTATTTGCATATATTATAGAAGACATCTCAGACATATTAAAGATGAGAAACAGAAGGCTACTGTAGTCTGAGTACATCCTGTATTCCTTAGAAACAAATGTGCAGACATCTCAAATCCAGACATGGGTATACGTTTTAGACTAGAGAAATAGAAATTCTAGACCTTGTACATTGCTCAGAGGATTAAAAAGGATGGGTATATGATGACCATGGAGGAGAGAAGGATAGCTGTGTTTTGTGGTTTAGAAGATTGTCTCTTTAGAGCTTTGAGAGCCTTCATTGATGGATAAACTAGGCCTTGAACACACTGGTTATTACATGTTAATGTGACAGATTGTGGTTGCAACCTTGCTCCAGAGTAACATGCAAATACTAGTTTTCAGAACACCTGAGCTTGTGGCCTTGAGCCTAACACAGCTGAGAGTAGCCTCCAAGTCCAGGCTGACTCAATTCAGTTTGTCTGTTTCAGAGGATTAAGTCCTTCTCTGTATACAGTTGAGAATTTCTCCCTCACATAGATGAAAGACATTTAGTAAGTATGTCATGTATGCTTTCAATTAATTACCAATTTATTCGTTCAAAAACATGTATGAAGTACCTAGCGTACCTAGCCAGCTAACCGCCTCTGGCGCTTGTTGAGCATTTCTGTATACCAGGCACATATCTTACAAGAGCTTGCAGTAGATCAGCTTATTTAATCTTCCAACAACCCTGTAACGTGGACATTTTTATTCTCCCCATTTTACAGATGAAGAAACTGAGACAGAGAGAGGTTAGGTGGCTTGCCTGAGGTTACCTGGTTGGGAAGTAGTGGTTCTGAGATTGGAACCCTGGCAGAGCTCATGCTGAGCCGTTAAGTTTTAACTGTTAGGCCAGATGGCCTGGCATGCTTGTGAAATTGCCTTGGACTAGAACAAATGGGAAGCTTATTCAAAACATGTATTTATTCTAGTAACCTCATAGGTCATTGAGTATGTAGGAAATGCCATGGAACCAACGACTCAAATAATTTGGTATAAATGTGTTTACATTTCAGCAGCTTCACAGTTTGAGGAACTTTGGATGTTTGTCTCCATTCTGCTGAACAGAGCAGACCTTTCAATTTAGGTTTAAGCCAAATGCTGTTGGTAATTAATGACGCCACGGAGGCCAATTCTAGGAAAAAATAACACTTTAGCATCCAGCATGGTGCAATCTGAAAGGCTGGCACCTTTGCTGTGGTTCTTCTTACACAAAGCACCTTATTGACATCACAAAACCACTGAGGGACTCCTTCTAGTCTCCAAAGGTACAAAATCACCCTGGGCCGGGGAGTTCTCCACTGAGAATAAAAGCCATGCAGAAAGCAGCTGGGCGGGTGTTTCTTCTGCCCTCCAGCTGGCCTGCAGGCGAGGACTCCTGCTGCATGTGTGCAAGCAAATGCAGTCCTTGGAACTCTCCTGGGAAACCCAGGGTTTTGGCTTTACACCCAATCTGACAAGAAAGGGCCCTCCCTGCCCCCACCCAAACCATTGCCAGGGCAATGAATTCTCATCGACCCCACATCCAGATGGAATCTGGAAAACCCGGCTCAGAGCTTCTAAAGAGGCTACTGCAGGGTATTTTAACAGCAAATCCCAAATCCTTAGCAGCTGTTGATATGGAGACCATTTAAAAACGTGTGTTTGTAACCCAAGTAATAGATGTCCACTGTAGAAAAACAGGAAAATACAGATAAGAAGAACTAAAGCCCCTTTATTGGATCCCATTTTGTTTGTATACTAATTCTTCTTGTTTAATCTGGGAAGGGGAACAAGTTGAACAAACCATTCGGATGAAAGTTGATACAAACTTGAATTTTCCACCATGTTTAGGGAAGGTAATGTGTCAATACCTTTTTCCTTTATGAAAGTGTTAATAAAATTAGCATTGAAGAAAATTAGCCAGCTGGCCTGGTGGTTTATGCCTGTAATCCCAGCACTTTTGGAGGCCGAGGTGGGCAGATTATTTGGAGTTCGAGACCAGCCTGGCCAACATAATGAAACCTCTTCTCTACTAAAAATACAAAAATTAGTCGGTGTGGTGGTGGATGCCTGTAATCCCAGCTGCTCGGGAGGCTGAGGCAGGAGAGTTGCTCAAACCAGGAAGTGGAGGTTATAGTGAACCAAGATCGCACCATTGCACTCCAGCCTGGGCAACAGAGCGAGACTGTCTCAAAAAGAAAAGAAAATTAAAATTAAACTGTTCACAGTCCCACAGAAATAACGTTGCCAGTTTTCCTGAGATGGTAAGGTCATTTCCTGGTCCATGCCTGGCCTACCTAACCTTTCTCTGCTGCTCTGTTGATCACGGCCTGAGTCAGGTGAACCTATATGAAGAAGTCTGTTTGCTTTATTTCCCAGACACCAAATGGATTGCTTCTGACTCCGAGTCCGCTGCTCTCCAGCATACATTTCTGGAGCAGCCTTAGTCCAGTTGCTCCACTGAGTCCTGCCAGGCTGCAAGGGCCAAGCACGCTGTTCCAGGTGAGCGTTTGGAAATGAACTTTTAAACATTACACTTCTGAGGGATGGTTTTTTCTCTAAATCCTGCAGAGGTAACGGTGAGTTTTGCCCAGTGTTGGGTTAAAATGTTAAGTGCCCAGAGGGTCCAGAGGGGGTTCATGTTAATGGGGTTGCACGTCCTTCAGAGGCAGACGCTTTCATTGAGGTAGAAATGGCATACTCATGCCAGACACCCATACGTGGAACAATTAAGTTCTTGAAGTGTGTTGCATATTTTCATTTGTCTATGAAAACAGGAAATTTATTAAGGAAAAGGCAAAACTTTAAAAATCATTCTTTAGGCCATCGTGATGGCTCACACCTGTAATCCCAGCACTTTGGGAGGCTGAGGGTGGGAGGATTGTTTGAGACCAGCCTGGGCAACACAGTGAGACCCCATCTCTATTTAAAATAAAATGAAAATAAAAATTATTTATAAAAGTCCACACAAGATTTTAAAATATTAATCCTCCTAAATAGCAGCTCATTTGACATACAGTGAAAATAAAAATAGTGAACAATTTCCCCATCCTGGGATAGAAAAATTACTTGCATCATTTTATGAATCATCATTAAGCTCCTTGTTCTGTAATGAAAAAGGAAAATCCAGGGCATTTGGTTAAAAAATAATGAAGACTTAGCTGCTTTATCTTACAGAACTCTCCATACTAGGCAGCACCTTCATTATTCATTCACACACTAGAATCTTGCAGGACCGTCACTTGCTATCATGGAGAAATCAGTATTTCCTCCTTGAGACCCACAGATCATTATTCACTGACTAAGGTGTTACTGTTTGAATATGTTGAGTATAGGTGGAAAGGATCCTAGGGACAGGACTGAAGAAAAGGTGGACCCAGTGCAAACTCCCTCTTTCCCTAATTCTAGCTTTTCTCATCATCCCTGTCTGTATCCTGTGCCCCACAGTGTGGCTTACCCCGAGTTAGTTGCAGCTCTTTGGGTACCATTGCATCTAGCACGTGGCACTTTGTATTATGATTGCCTGTTGATGTGGCAATCTTTCCCACTAAACTATGGGCCCTCGAGACCAGAATGGAATCCTGTTCACTGTGGTGTCCCCAGCATCTGGCACATGGCTTGGTGTACAAGTGAGGCTCAGTAATTATTGACTGTCTAAATGAATTCACAAAGAGAAGTCTGAGAAAGGTAAGTACAAGCCTTCACGATCATCTGAGCTGGTCATTTTGCTTGTCAAGGTTAGTGTTTGCTGAGTACCTCCTCTGTGCCAGGAGCTGTACATGCTGGGATTTAGGGTCTCTTCATAAGGGTAGAGCTAAAGAGGTTTTGATTGCCATCTTCTTTGGTTTCCTAGTGGGGTTGGGGTAGGGTGTCATGAAGTGACCCTATGCTTGGAGTAATTGGGTTTCTGTCTCTTTCCCAGCCCTTATTCCCGTCACAAGAAATTGAGCTATAGTCATGTTGATTTTTAGCAGTTTCAGCTCGGGTAGGAAAAGAGAAACTAGAAATAGTAAGCAAAAAGCAATGAGCAAATGTTGTATTAGGAAAGTTTAAAATCAGGAATACTAATCTTTTGGTGGGGAGATAAAAACACCTCATTTCCTGAAAGTCTTAAGATTAGAGCAGCAGAATTCTAAAATTAATAGAATAAAAAGAAATGGTTTGGTTACAGTAAACTCCATGGCAGTAGGGATTGTTAATACTATAATCCTAGAATCTAACACAGAGCTTCTGTAGAGTTCAGTAGGTATTTGTGAATAATTAAGTGGCCTCTCATTTCTCTCCTTACTGGGAATTCTGCCACCTGATTGGTACAGGCCTTGGCAACCCCCTAGGAAAGCAATGGAGCACTATTGGCTGGGGGTTCTTTGGGATCCCTTGTCTTAGATACCTTTTCCAGCCCAGCATTCCCAACAGTAAATGATGGTTCATGTCTACAGTGATTCGACACGTTATCAGAATCTCTGGGAGTTGGGATACGTGCACACCCTCGTTTCTTCAGTTCTCAGTAACTACTGTAGACGAATGGTTCTCAAAGTTAGCACTCACTCTCCTAGAGGGTGAGTTAACGTAAAGATTGCAGGGCCCCACTCCCAGAGTTTCTGATTCAGTAGGTCTGGGATAGGGCCTGATAAAAACATTTTTTTGAGACAGAGTCTCACTCTGTTGCCCAGGCTGGAGTGCAGTGGTGTGATCTCTGCTCACTGCAATTTCCACCTCCTGGGTTCAAGTGATTCTCCTGCTTCAGCATCCCAAGTAGCTAGGACTACAGGCATGCACCACCACACCCTGTTAAGTTTTGTATTTTTGGTAGAGATGGGGTTTTGCCATGTTGGCCAGGCTGGTCCCAAACTCCTGACCTCAAGTTGATCCACCTGCCTTGGTCTCCCAAATTACTGGGATTACAGGCGTAAGCCATCGTGCCTGGCCCAAAAACTTTTTTCATGTTCCTAGTGATATACTACGCAGTCCAGGAACCAATTTGAGAAGCACTGCAGACCAGAGGTTCCTAGTTTATATTTAGAATTCTGCATCAGAAATTACTGCATTTAAAGGCTACCTGCTTAGAGTTTTTATTTCACCAGGTGGACCTGTTCTCTTTTCTGAAGCCATTCAGAATACAGCCCTAAAAAAAAAGAAAGACAAGCTGGTATTCTGGATGGCTGACAGGTTGTATGACTTTGGGCTTTCTGTTTGTGGCTGGACCGATGAGACTAAGGAAAAACAACTTTTTGCCTTTTAAATTATTATTACTCTTCCCGTGAAAAGAGCAATTGAGTGTGGCAAAAGTAGAAAATAGCAATTTCGAGAATGGTAAACAACAAAATATGGTAGAGGAATAATACTTTCTGATTTTTAAAACTAGACAATATAATTGATACATACTGAGAATTCAGATTACTATCAGTGGTGTCTTATTTTTTTAAGAACTTTTTTTTTTTTTTTTTTTTTAAGTTTAGAGACGGGGTCTCAATATGTTGTCCAGGCTGGTCTTGAACTCCTGGGTTCAACTCCACTTCAGCCTCTGGAGTAGCTGGGACTACAGGTGTACCACCACACTGGCCAACATCCCTTTTAAACTGATGAAAATAATTTTCTTTCAAAATAACAACAAACCTCTTTCATGTATGCTATAGATGTAATGAAGGAAGACAAAAAATACACTTGGCTTATACATTTGAAGTGACGCTGGCCAGTTTCCTATTATCATGATTGGAAAGGGTTGATCAGAATCCTCAGGGTAATAGTTGAAGAGCTGAAGCATTTTTGTACAGAAGGCCCCTAATATGATTACTATAGCAGGTTATAGCAGATATTAAAGAATTCCAAGGAAGGAGAGAGAAGACACCTTTCTGGAAGAGGTATGCTTTATAATTGAAAATGTTTAGGTAAGGAGAGAGGCACCAAAGACATTGTGCTAAATGTAAACAAAGAACCTTGATTTATAAAGTGAACTCAGTTTTTCTTGGACAGTTTAGTATTTTCTTGTCTAAGGACGTCTGTTCCATGACTTTTGAAATAGATTTTGTTCCAATGTGGAATATGCCTAGTAGGAATAGGTATGTCTTAAAACAAGGTAGAGCTAATGAAGTTTTCAATTAAGAATGTGTGCTGTAATTTTTAGTTCAACAAATCTAACCCAGCAAATATTTGCAATGCTCTGCGACAAGGATTGTAGGGACATAGAATATGTGAATAATGGATGAGTAAACAAAGTGCTGCAGAAAGTAAGGGGCAGACACGCTCTTTCCAGCTGGAGACTGGACAGGTTCCAAGCAAGCAGTGGCGCCTGAGCTGGGAGGAAGGGACAGGATTTCGATCGAGTACATTTAGATGAATAGAGCCGAATGACTGGGACATGAAAGTCTGTTTAGGAAGGGACCAGGTGAGAGGAGATAAGGTAGGAAACGCAGCTGGGGGCCTTGATTATAGGCTTAGGAGTTTCTCCCTTTATCTGTTAAATGTTTAGGCTGTTTAAGCTGGAGGTAGGAGGATGAGATCTCTGTTTTAGAGAACAATCACTGATATTAGTGTGGAGGAAGAACTGAAGAGAAAGTGGAAGGAACAGTAAGATAAGAGGAAATTATTATTTTTATTTTTTGAGACGAGCTCGCTATGTTGCCCAAGGTGGAGTGCAGTGGCACAATCTTGGCCTACTGCAACCTCTGCCTCCTGGGCTCAAACAATCCTCTCACCTCAGCCTCTCAAGTAGCTGGGACTACCGGCATATACCACCAAGCCCGGCTAATTTTTAAAATTTTTTTGTAGAAACGAGGTCTTGCTATATTGCTCAGGCTAGTTTTGAACTCTGGGGCTCAAGCAATCCTCCTGCCGTAGCTTCCCGAAGGACTAGGATTACAGGTGTGAACGACCATACCTGGCCAGAGGAAATGATACTACAGATATTGAAGGGAGAATCACTCTTTGAGATTAGAACACTGGACACAGGATGTAATTAGAAGATATTTTAGAGGTGAGCTCAAGCGAGGCAGACTTTGAGATGGGTCTGAGTAGTAAGTAGGTAGTGAAAATTAAGAAGAGGCAAAGATTACTAAGTGATTAACATACTGGAAATGCTGTTAAATAACAATAGTTAAGGCCGGGCATGGTGGTTCACGCCTGTAATCCCATCACTTTGGGAGGGTGACATGGGTGGATCACTTGAGCCCGAGTTCAAGACCATCAGGGGCAACACAGCAAGACCCTGTCTCTACAAAAAAAAAATACAAAACTTGGGACATGTGTGCTGGCATGTGTGCCTGTGGTCCCAGCTACTAGGGAGGCTGAGGTGGCAGCATTGTTTGAGCCCTGGAGATTGAGGCTGCAGTGAGCCATGAGCACGCCACTGCACTCAAACCGGGGCGACAGTGAGCCTGTCTGAAAAAAAATAAATAAATAAATAACAAGAGTTAACATTTGTTGATGATTGATGACTTACTGTGTGCAAGACATTGTTCTTAGCACTTTTGGGGCCTTCTCATTTAATACTGCCAGTAATTCTGTTTTAAGAAAGATAAGAAACTAAGGCACAGGGATATTGGCTAGTTTATTCAAGATAACACACTAGTAAGTGGTGGAGCCCTGACTCAAGTTTAAGTTTGTGGTCTCAGCCACCATTCTCACTGACTTGGAGTGAGCAATGGAAGAAGAGCAGGTTTTGTGGGAAAGAGGCATTGGTTGGAGATGTCTAAAATGGAAATTGTTGTCAAGTCCAAGCATGGTACTGGAGAACAGGTGGCTGGGGACAAAAGTTTGGGAAATGTTGCAGTTTAAAACAGGCGAGTGTCATGGGAGAAGAGCCTAATAAAGATGACTAAAAAACATGTCAGAAAAGCCAGGCTAATCAAGAGAAACTATGTCCATTGAGTATACAAAAATAATAAGGGCAGAAATCAGCAATTTATTTTGCAAAACAGATGAACAATACCAAAACTGATTCTCTTGAAAACACCAATAAGGTAGACTAAAGAGAGAGAAGATGCAAATAAACGAAAAGAATGAAACTGCAGGCCAGGCACCCTGGCTCACATCTGCAATCCTAGCACTTTGGGAGGCCGAGGCACGCCAGTTGCTTGAGCTCAGGAGTTCGAGACCAGCTTGGGCAACACGGTGAAACCTCATCTTTACCAAAAATACAAAAATAGCTGGGCATGGTGGCGTTCACCTGTAGTCCCAGCTACTTGGGAGGCTAAAGTGGGAGGATGGCTGGGAGGTGGAGGTTGCAGTGAGCCAATATTGTGTCACTACGCTCCAGCCTGGGTGACAGAGCCAGACCCTATTTCTAAATAAAGTAAAATAAATAAAAGCATGCAAATTTAAAATCTGCTCATCTTCCAATGGTCACTCTAACTCAGTAGAGTGGTTAGTAGCACAGACCTTTTTAAACAAGAGTATAAACTGTATGTGCATAGATTTGATAATACAGTTGAAGTGGATAAAATTCTAGAAAAAATTAAAATTCCAAAGTTCCAGAAAAGGAAGAAAAACCTTGAATATGCCAATAACCATTAAAGAAATTAAAACAGTAATTAAAGATACCCTGTAACTCCTACCGAAATAAAAAGTTACGCAATGTTAGTACTGAAAGATTTGTTTAAAACTTGACTGTGTTGCTTATTAGCTGTGTAACCTTTAGCCAACAGAACTTATTTGAAATCTGTTTTCTCATCTGTAAAATGGGGACAAAACTTATGTTACAGCTCCTAGATATCAAATGAAATGACAAGCCTTGACACAAGTTACTGAAATAGTTTAAAAACTGCAAAAACATATTTACTTAAATATAAGTGTTTGTTGTACTGCTAACATGTGCCAGGCTCCGTAATTTGATATTTGGCGCTGAAGTTTAATATTTAACTTACCTGGACTAAATAGGAAATAAGCTAGAAAAGACAGCCCAGGAGATCTTTTTGGCACATCCTAAACAATGAAAATCTAGTTGCAAGTAGTATTTGTTTCAGACCTGAAACTCATTATCAGAGCATATACTACCATCCTACTATTTATCATCTTAGTTAACAATGCAGAAATTAATTTTACTCTTTGTCACTTATGAGTGATCTAAGTGTGATATTTTAATTAGAAAGAATACCTTCTTAGCTCCAAAATAATCTATTTGAAATCTTTTAAGATTAAATACATTTCTTATTTTAGAAGAATAAATGCTGCAAGAATCATCTTTGTAGTACCCTGAAAAACTGATGCCAAATTTCAAAATATAGTATTAGAAATTACTGAGTCACATATAAAGAAAGAGTCTATGGTTTTCAAAACATTATTTTCATATTTAATATTAAACGTTCTTTTAATATTTGTAGCATTATCAGCATCCTGAGTAGCTTAGAACTTTTAAAAAATAGTTATAAGATGCTTTAGCAACATATAAATTATATATTTTTTCCGAGTAGCCTGTGCATATAGAATTAGGGACATTTTGTGGGCCTTATCCTTTGTTTGCTCTATGTAATCTTGATCTCATTGTCATCTTCCCATTATTCTGTAAAAAACACTGGCAAATAATCTCTATCACAGGGGTGATGAGAAGTGGACTGCTATGGATTGTATGGGAATATAAAGAACCTAAGTTCTTTGCAATGGATTTGCAGTAATTATTGTAAAAATCTTTTGTCCCCTACAGTTCCCCACACTGCTTAATGGCCACATGCCAGTGCCAATCCCCAGTCTGGACAGAGCTGCTTCTCCAGTACTGCTTTCTTCGAGCTCTCAGAAATCCTGATGACGTCTGGCGACAATTAAGGACTCATTAACTGATGAAACAAATTTGTCCCCATGGGCTAGTTTACCTGTGTCATGAGAAGGACATTGTGAAACTCTGTTAATTTGGTTTGCACTTTTCATAACATGGATAGTCTAGATTTATGTTAGCATTTTAAAAACTGTTTTTGATATATTCAAGTATATATGAAAATCTTTTGCATTAAGTGAATTTTAATGTTTTTGTTTTTATATCCTTTTAGCTCTTAAGTGTTGAACACTGTTGACAGTGAAGAACTTTTCTTAATGGTTTTCAGTATAACTAATAAGGATGTGAAGCTTTTTTTCTCTTTAGTTCTGCGTATGCTACACTGTGTGCTTATATAGACTATAACCAGCTGTGCCTTCCTTTGCATTTAATGTAAATGATTTATATGTTTTTTAGTATTAAGAGGAAATGTTTGAAAGATGAAAATTAGTATCAAACAGCTCTCTAGTAGAATTTCATTATTTTTCCCAGTGGGCAATATGAAAGCATATTCATATCACATTTTCTTTTTTACTTTTAATTGTATTAAGAATTGCCTTAGAACCTCTTTTGAACTGAAATTCAGTAAATGTCCAAGTAATGTTTTTATAATAAACTAAGCCATATTTAGACAATAAACATTGATAAAAGAAAATGTTCTAAAGTGCATTTTCAAAAGAATGAACTTTGAAAGGCTAGCCTCCTTAGCTGTTTACAGTATCTTTCAGATGCCTCCCAGACAAAAATCTGAGATGGAAAAGCTACATCATCAAGTTCATGCTATTCCAGGCCTGAGAGTATCTCTTAGGTTAGCATATTCTTATTTCAAAAAATTAGCCCTAGTTTTCTCAGTTTGCCATAGAGAATCCCGACTATCTGATATATTTACTGTGTCAGTATAAATCGGGATTCCCCTGGAACTATAATTAACATTTAAAAATCTAATGCTTTGGAAGCAGCTCACAGACTGGTGATGAACCCAAACAACAAAGAAATAATTTTTTAACACTAGGTATCTTCATCAGTATAGGCAGGTATTCACAATTTTTGATGGATCAAAAACTTGCTGTAATACAGAGAACTGGAGGTACTAAAGGCCTTGCTTGTCGAAATTGAGAGAGGATACACTGCTTTATATATTACTAAAGTTACGGGGAGAATGAAGGAAATCTGACAGATGAAAAATTCTACAGGAACCTCATCATCGTGGAACTGAACTGATAACAACTTAGAACACTCCAGTAAGTTCTTTTGTGTAATGTAATTTGTAGTAGTGATAATACAGACCTATTTTCTGTTCCATCAGAAAATCAGCAGGCACCAGTCCAAAGGTACCACACCTGTACATGAAGGAAAGTTCTAATACCAAGAAAACGGAAAAGCACCAAGCTTTAAATTCAAGATTAATTATAATTCTTAACTATAAGTGATAAAAACTAACTTGAAATGTGACTAAATGATCCAAACTGGGCATTAAGTCGCAGGATTATGAGAAAGGATTAAAAAACGAGGTTTGAGAAAACATACTTATTGAATTTTCAGGAAAAAAATCTAGAATATTGCTTTGAGGTTTCTCAATTGGAATTGAGCATCTCTGCATGTGGGGATGTGGGCCCTTATCAAAGGATAAAAATCCAAACACTGTTATTACGCCTCCTTGACTGTAATGACACTGGTTCCAAAATCCACCAATAGACACTACTGTCCCCCCACCCCATAGGCTAATAATAATTCTGTACCAGAATAAAAGGAGCTGGTCCAGGGAACTGATATTTACTGAGAAGGGGCCTTTGAGAATGCTTCCCACCACCTGTTTCCAGCTCAAGACAGGTGCACAGAAGAAGCTGGGAGTTGCCTAAGGCTGCACAGCTCACTGAAGGTAGAACAATGATTGGTGCTCAGTCCAATTCTGTTTCCCCCATGCCTAGCTGTAAGTAATTACTGGTTCAAAACTATGTGTTATTAGTAAAACAAAACAGATAAAGACAGGGCATTTAAAATTGTGTTGTCAGGTAAGAGAACACATCCAAAATGCATGATTCTTACAGACAGACAAACTAAAGGAAGTTAATACGCAAAAATCTCAACCTAAAATACTATTTTTAGTATACTTGTTTATGTAAATGCTGATTGGAAATATTTAAATAACTATAGATCTGATTCTTTTCCTTCGGAAATTGGGATAAATGTATGCTGTAGATCCATTTATTACAAATGCAAAAATACCAGTTTTTTGATGGATGAAAATACTCCTGTAACACAAATAGAGAACTGAAGGAACTGAAGAATAACTCGTATAGCTCTGCCTCATTCTGTGTGTGTGTGTTTTAGCAGAAGTATTTTACTCAGAAAATAGGTTTCAAAGAACATTAATGACTTTCTTTTCCTTTTTATGTCTGCTTAATCAGTGTTAAACTGCTATGGGAAAAGTTTTATAGAACTATATAACCTGAATGTTGGTCTCTTTGTACACATCTTTTCTATGACTGCAGATCTTCATTCACTTTCATATATGTATCATTTTTACTGTCGTATTATTTTTGTTCAATAAAAACTTTGTGATAAAACGTGTTTAGAGGTAACTGGATTGGGTTACTTCCATTTGCTTGGGGTGACCCAAACCACTTTTCCATATGGATACAAGTTAGAAAATGAGTCTTGTCACCTACCCTTAAAGACAGCACGTCAAAAAAAAAAAAAAAAAAAAAAAAAGTGCTTTAAATACATGTTTAAAGAAATAAATGTAATTATTGAGGTTAACTTGTGGGAGAATGGAATGGGATTGAAAAGCCAGACCCCTGATTTAAATAAGTTCTATCAACTACTCTGTATTGAGGAGGAAGAAGTGAGAAGGTAGGGAAAAATCAAATCTACCATTTATTCTTTTAGCCTTTTGTTGATTCAGGAGATGTGAACTGCTAGGCTTGGTGATAAAGGTTATTATTTCTCTCGGTCTCAATTCCAGGCTGACCTGGCTCTGGTTTTCATGGGTGCTTCAAAGCAGTCTCCACTTTGGGTTTGATATAGGGAGACTGGTGTGAGGGGAGGGGAGGGGATGCAGGGAGAATCACTGGATTAATGCAGTCCCTGAACAACACGTTCATTAACGTTCATTATCACTAGTATGCCAAAAGGCCACAGATAACTCATAACTGCGTATGGTATAACAGGTGGTGGTAGGAAATCATTCGCTTACTGAAGAAACATTTAAAAATCAACTATGTTCCAGGGGCCATTTTAGAAATGGGAGATGGAAACCTGATCCCTGTTCTCAAAAAGGTAATAGATTTGCTTGGTTCTGTTTATACATAAGAATTCAACTGGCTGGGTGTGGTGGCTCATGCCTGTAATCCCAGCACTTTGGGAGGCCAAGGCGAGTGGATCACCTGAGGTCAGGAGTTCAAGACCAGCCTGGCCAACATGGTGAAACCCCATCTCTACTAAAAATGCAAAAATTAGTTGGGCGTGGTGGCAGGCGCCTGTAATCCCAGCTACTCGAGAGGCTGAGGCAGGATAATCGCTTGAATCTGGGAGGTGGAGGTTGCAGTGAGCCGAGATTGCGCCACTGCACTTCAGCCTGGGTGATAAGAGCAAAACTACATCTCTTAAAAAAACAAAAAAGAATTCAACCAAATCAGTTTTGTAAAATGCCCTTTTATGCTTAAATACCCACAGGGATCTGCCCTGCCAGTTCATGTTACCCGGGATTATATGACCCTGCCTAAAGGACTGGCACTGAAGAATACACTATGTTTAGTTACCCTCTCTCAGGTGAGTCAGGTCTCTAAAACATGTTTTTATGTCATTGCTGGATGGCATAATTTCAGTTAATGATAGCAACCATTTGTAAGGTTGTTGTCATGCCAGGCATTGTTCTAAGCAGGTTACACATATTCGTTCAGTTTTCCTAATAAACCTATGAGGGAAGTACTATTACATACCATTTTACAGATGAGGAAATTGAAGGCTAGAGTGATTAAGGAACTGGCTCAAAGTCACAGAATTGGCCAGATTTCAAACTGAACATTTTCATTGACAGGCCATCACACATGATCTACAGGACTTCCAACGAATGTAAATTAGCAATTTACATCTTCACATAGAACAGTACCTGGTGCATATAAACCTTTCGGACATGTTTGCTGTATCAGTGTTTCCTGAGAGTTGAGCAAGCAGATTTTCTGTCACCGAGAAGCTGGCCCTACCTAGATTTTTCTAGTATTGACTTTATTCCTAGACCCACTCCCCAGTGGTGCCTGTGTACCTACGTGTGTGTGTGTGTGTGTGTGTGTGTGTGTGTGAACAGCTTGATTATAGGTCAGTAAAGACTCACGTTTTAGCCAGCTAGGAAAGTTTCTATCAACAATTTTTGACAGCTACATTTGTCTTTGGTTGACTCAGAGAGGAGACAAATCCAAGTTAATATTTCGTAACTGACAAAATATTTTTTAGAATTACTCAGAATTTTATCATGCATGTGTGTCTTAATTCGATCAACAAATACTACTGATCCCCTAAAATGTATCAGATACTGGGATAAAGAAGTGAGCAAAACGTAGTCCTTTCCTTCATGGAGCTTGTGGATTAGTGAGAGGAAATGACGTGTGATTAAGTGTTGCAGAGTGAAGTATAAGGATGCCATTGGGAAGGAAGGCAGTTAAGCAGCAGAGCACATAACCCAGTCTGTGGTAGGGTAGGTGGGGCAGAGAAAGCTTTCTGGAAGAAAAAATTACATTGAGAATGAGTAAGAGTAACTAACAGAAGAGGCACAGATGAACAAGCAGAGGAAAGAGGATGTTTCACAATGAGGTGAGGTGTGAGGGACTCAAAAGTAAGTATGGCTGGATTTACCCTCACAGAGAACAAAGCCTATAGTTCATGATCATTTGAGATAGTAATGTAGATACCAATAGAGTTGAAACTGAAAAGGGAGGAAGGAGGAAGGCTTCTAGATCCCTGAGGAGTAATGACACAGTCATTAACTACGATTCTGTGGAAGAGCAAGATGGCAGGATGGGGCCCTCAAAAAAAACCTTTTTCAGTGTTTCTGGAATAATAGTGCATGATCATCATCCAGAGATGAGCTACACAGCCTGTAACAGCACCACATCACCCATTCATCACTTGACAACCTCAGCTGCATACATATATGAGGAAGAAAATAACAAGATGAAGATGATCCTTAAGACTATTTTGACTGCTAGAATGTGGAACTATTGTCAGTATAGCTGGAGAAACAGCTGGAGAGTGGCACTGTTTCGACCAGCACTGTTCTAGGAAAGCCTCGAAAGAGTCCCAAGGGAGTCTTGCATAAGTCCCAAATCTGTATCCACTAAAATTCCATACCTCCATCAGAGCCCAGTGGACCCATCCTTTTGTAAACATACAAGACTGTTGGCAGATGCTGTTTCCCTTGCCCGCTGAAAGGTGCTGCATATCATCCAGAGGGTCACCAGCTAAATCTTCATGGTCATCTTTATGGTCCAGCCCAGGTATCTCTGCATCACTACTGCAGCAGGGTTAAGGTGGAAGAGAGCGGCAAGAGCAGCCATCAGGATTCCTATTCCAGCCTCAGTAATTCTCTCCCTGTCCCCCTCTCACAGATGCACACCTGCATACCTAGCCCCCATACCCACTCTACTCAACAGAGGTTTAGTTTACAGTCTTTGAAATAGTAATCGTTCAAAAATGGGTTTTCAAATTAGTGGAATTTTCTCACTTCTCTTAGGGGAACCCCACCAATGAAAAATCCTCCCCATCATCACAGATTGAAATTTTATATTCTCTTCTAATCAAAGTAGCTTTATAATCAGTGGCTTGGTCACCTTCGTTCTGTTTGAGTCTAACATAATCAGTAGCTTGGTCACCTTCTTTCTGTTTCAGTCTAACAGAAAATTGGTGACTTCAGTGGTTTTCTGGGTCAGTGATGGAAACTGACTGTAATAACTTCAGTTGGGAATGGTGACAGCTCAGGGAAACTCCTGCCTATCTAAGCCCAGACTCTGAATTTAAGATCAGAAAATAGTTTCAGGCCAGGCGTGGGGCCTCCATCTGTAATCCTAGCACTTTGGGAGGCCGAGGCGGGTAGACCACCTGAGGTCAGGAGTTCAAGACCAGCCTGGCCAACATAGTGAAACCCCATCTCTACTAAAAATACAAAAATCAGCTAGGTATGGTGGCATGTGCCTATAACCCCAGCTACTCAGGAAGCTTAGGCAGGAGAATTGCTTGAACCTGGGAGGCGGAGGTTGCAATGAGCCGAGACTGCACCACTGTACTCCAGCCTGGGTGACAAGAGTACAACTCCATCTCAAACAAAAACAAAAACAAAAAAACACTAAATAGTTTCACATTTGCACTGAACAAGAGGGAAAAATGTTGTACCTTTCTCTTGGGTCTAAAGTAATGCATTAAAAACTTTGGAAATTTCAAGTTTGGAGCACAGAAAAGTATGAAAATTCTTCGGCAGCATTGCTTGAGGGCTTGTGTTAACACTTAAAATTCTGACATGGATGAACTTGTCAATCAAAAAGAATCAATGTAAGAATCTCATTAGAATATTTTAAAAATAAAATCACTGACATAAATAATAAACTCGAAGGGATTACATTTGGGGATAAATATTTTTAAATGATATGAATTGAAAATAATTAAAAATATATAGGCAAAGAAAGAAGAAGAAAATAAAAATGGTACATTACCAAAAGGGAAAAACAAAAACAAAAAACTAAATACAAGGCAGTATGGAGGAAATGAAGAAGAAAAAGCACATAAGACATACAGAAAACAGCTAAATGGCAGAAGTCCTTCCTTATCAGTAACTATTTTAAATGTAAATGTTGTAAAGTCTCCAATTAATAGGCAGAGATGGGCAGGATGGATTTAAAAAATGATTTGTCAATATGCTATCTATAAGAGACTCACTTTAAAAACACAGACACTGTATTTTTACTTTGAAGAGGCTGAAAATAAAAGAATGGGAAAAATATTCCATACAAACAGTAACCAAAAGTGATATGGGGCGGCCATATTTTTGTCAGATAAAATAGACTAAAGTATCAAAAAAAAGTTACAGGAGACAAAGGACGTTGCGAAAAGGTTCAATCCATCAAGGATAGGTAACAATTATAAACACATATGCACCCAGTAACAGGGCCCCC
The DNA here is from genome assembly GCF_002776525.5 of Piliocolobus tephrosceles. Taxonomy (NCBI): domain Eukaryota; kingdom Metazoa; phylum Chordata; class Mammalia; order Primates; family Cercopithecidae; genus Piliocolobus; species Piliocolobus tephrosceles. The sequence continues at coordinate 93,731,361 of NC_045443.1, forward strand.
AGATATATGAAGCATGCACTCACAGAACTGAAAGGAGAAATATGACAATCCCGCATTAACAGTTGGACATGTCAATACTCCCACTTCAATAATGTACAAAAGAGTCAGATCAGTAAAGAGAGAGGAACCGAACACTATAAACCAATTAGACCCAATAGACACATACCAAACACTCTACCCAACAACATTTTTCATAGAATGAGACATACTTTCTCAAATATACATGAAGCATTCTCCAGAATAGACCATATGTTAGGCCACAAAACAAGTCTTAATAAATTTTTAAAACCTGAAATCATACATACTATCTTCTCTAACCATAATGGAATGAAATTAGAGATCAATAACAGAAATAAAAAAGGTAAGAGACTACTATGAAAAAGTTTATGCCAGCAAACTGGATATAACAGATTAAATGGACAAATTCCTAGAAACACACAAACTACCAAAACTGACAAGAAATAAAAAATCTGAATAGAATTATATGTAACAAGGAGACTGTATCATTAATCAAAACCTCTGAAAAAAGAAAAGCCAGGACCAGATCACCTCACTGCTGAATTCTACCAAACATTTAAGGAAGAGTTAACACCAATCCTCAAACTATTCCAAAAAACTGAAGAGGAGAGAACACTTCCTAACTCTTTCTATTAAGCCAGCATTACCCTGATACCAAATCCAGACAAAAACACTATAAGAAAAGAATAACTACAGGCCAAATACCTTACGAATACAGGCAAAAATACTCAAAAAATATTAGCAAACTGAATTCAGCAGCATATTAGAATTACATACCATAATCAAGTGGGATTTATCCAAGGAATACAAGAGTGGTTTAACATACGAAAATCAATGTAATATACATCAACAGAATATAGAAAACAAATCATCTTAATTGATGGAGAAAGAGCATTTGAAGAAAACCCAATATTCTCAAGATAAAAATACTCAATCAACTAGGAATAGAAAGGAACTTCCTTAACATATTAAAGACCACACATAGAAAGACACAGTTAATAGCATACTCAGTGGTGAAAGATTGAAAGCTTTGGCCCTAAGATCAAAAGAAGACAAGGACATACTCCTTCGTCACTTCAACATAGTACTGGAAGTCCTAGACAGAGCGATTAGGCAAGAGAAAGAAATAAACAGCATCCAAATTATAAAGAAGGAAGTAAAACTATCATTCCTTGCAGGTAACAAGATCTTATGTGTAGAAAACCCTAAAGACTCCACAGAAAGCCTGTTAACGCTAATAATCAAATTTAGCAAAGCTGCATACAAAAGCAACACACTAAAATTACTTGTATTTCTATATACTACCAATGAAAAAATCCAAAAAGAAATTAAGAAAACAACTCCATCTACAATAACATCTATAATAAGAAGAAGATTATGAATAAATTTAAGGCAAAAGACTTGTATACTGAAAACTACAAAATGTTGCTGAAATTAAAGATGACCTAACTAAATGGAAAGACATCTTGTGTTCGTAGATTGGAAGATTTAATATTATTACAATTATAATACTACCCAAAGTGATCTATAGATTCTAATTTAATGCAATCCCTATCATAATCCCAATGGTGTTTTGTTGTTGTTGCAGAGATAGAAAATTCCATCTTAAAATTCATATGGAATTTCAAGAGACTCTGAATTGCTACAACAATCTTGAAAGAGAACAAAGTTGGAAGACTCACATTTTCTGATTTAAAACGTTCTTTTTTTTTTGAGACGGAGTCTCGCTCTGTCGCCCAGGCTGGAGTGCAGTGGCCGGATCTCAGCTCACTGCAAGCTCCGCCTCCCGGGTTTACGCCATTCTCCTGCCTCAGCCTCCCGAGTAGCTGGGACTACAGGCGCCGCCACCTCACCCGGCTAGTTTCCTGTAGTTTTTAGTAGAGACGGGGTTTCACCGTGTTAGCCAGGATGGTCTCGATCTCCTGACCTCGTGATCCGCCCGTCTCGGCCTCCCAAAGTGCTGGGATTACAGGCTTGAGCCACCGCGCCCGGCCTTCTGATTTAAAACGTTCTAAAGACAGTAATCAAAATGTTGTGCTACAAACCCTTATGGACAGACATATAGACGAATGGAACAGAACTGACAGCCCAGAAACAAACCTCACATCTACGGTCAACTGATTTCTGAGAAGGGCACCAAGACCATTCAATGGGGAAAGGACAGTCTTTTCAACAAATGGTGCTGGAAAAAAAAAATTGATATTCACATGCAAAAGAATAAAGTCAGACCCTTACTTTATATCACATATAAAAATTTAAATGGATCAAGGCTCTAAATGTGACAGCTAAAAATATAAACTCTTAAAGGAAATTATAAGAGCAAAGATTTATGACCTCTGAAACATGACAATACTTTCTTAAATATGACACAAAAAGCACAGGCAACAAAAAAAAGAGATAAAATGGATGTCATTAAATTTAAAACTTTTGGCTGGGCAAGGTGGCTCACACCTGTAATCCCAGCACTTTGGGAGGCTCAAGTGGGCAAATCACAAGGTCAGGAGTTCGAAACCAGCCTGGCCAACATGGTGAAATCCCGTCTCTACTAAAAATGCAAAAATTAGCCAGGCATGGATGCAAAAATTAGCCAGGCACGGAGCACATGCCTATAATCCCAGCTACTTGGGAGGCTGAGACAGGAGAATCGCTTGAACCCAGAAGGCAGAGGTTGCAGTGAGCCGAGACTGCACCACTGCACACCAGCGTGGGCAACAGAGCAAGTGGGCAACAGAGCAAGGCTCCGTCTCAAAAAATAAATAAATAAACATAAAATAAAAAATAATAACTTTTGTGCAACGAAAGGACACCAAAGAAAGTGAAAGAGAACCCAAAGAACAAGAGAAAATAACTACAAATCAAATACCTCATAAAGATGTAATAGTCAAAACAAAGAACTCTTACAAATCAGTGACAAAAAGACAAGCAACCCTATTTTTAAAATGGACAAAGTACTTGAATAAACCTTTGGATAAAGGTTTATCTGAAGCAAATAAACAAATGGCCAAAAAAGTATGAAAAGATGTTCCACATCACTAATCATTAGGTAAATGCAAATAAAAACTACAATGAAATACCACTTCAACCTATTAGAATGAATGTAATAAAAAAAGAGGGAAAAAAGAATTGGCAAGGATGAGGAGAAAATGGAACCCTCATGTATTACTACTGCAAATATCAAATAGTACAGCCACTGTGGAAAACATTTTGGCAGTTCCTCAAACAAACACAGAATTATCATATGACCCAGCAATTCCACTCCTAGGTGTATATACTCCCCAAATAATTAAAAACAAGGACTCAAACAGGTGCTTATACCCCAATGTTCACACAGCATTATTCACAAAAGCCAAAAAATGGGATATCCTAGTGTCCATCAACAGATAAATTGATAAACAAAATATGTATAATCATAATAGAACATTATTCAGTCATGATAAGAAAAGAAGTTCTGATACATGCTAAACATGGATGAACTGTGAACATTATACTGAATGAAATAAGCCAGACACAAAAGGACAAATATGGTATGACTCCACTTATTTGAAATACCCAGAATGGGCAAATTCAGAGAGACAGAAAGTAGATTAGCAGTTACCAGGGGCTGGGGCAGGGTAAAATGGTTCACAGTTTCTGTTTGGAGTGATGAAAAATTTAAGAAGTAGATAGTGGTAACTGTTATACAACTTTCTGGCTATAATTATGCCACTGAGCTGTACACATACAAATAATTACAATGCCAAATTTTATGAGATATATATCTATATATATCAACACAATTTTTAAAAGATAAAAACAACCCACATAAATTGTCCCGAGTCCAAAAGATAGATTATTATATGTTAACAGCCTTTCAAATGAAAGTTGACAAAGCCTCAGACAGAATGCAGCCACTGTATACACCTAAAGTGACACATCCAATGTGTGTTCACAGTACCACTTGGAAAGAAAACATAAAAGGCATCTTCTCTTACCTTTAAAAACCTTATCAGTTTAAGAGGAATCATAGGTATTCAAAGTTCCCAGTTTCGGAGTTTCAATTCCCTTCACTGCAATGTTTTCAGGATCTGAATGGTGCTCGAGTATCAAAAATAAAACAAAAAAACAAACACTTGTTTGCTTGCCAAATTCCTTAATAAAATGAAGAAATACCCCTAGGAATTCCTAGGAAGAAACATTTTATGTAACAAATGGATATATATTTTCACCTTTTATATGCAAGAAATTAAGCCTATGAAAAACTATATGTCAAATTTGCAACAAATCAAATATACATTCTATGAAATGACAAATTTGAAACTTTATAATTGAGAGTGCTATAAAAAAAAACAGCAGAAATTACTAAGCAAATGATTGGCACAAACAGAAAGCAATAACACCTCTAGCACAGTGAGACTTCACTATCTTAAGAATGACCCATAAAAGGAAAGGACCCCACTTGGCACAGCCTTCATCCCCATGAAAGAACTGCGACTCAATAAAACCACATTCTAACAACATGGAGATTTTGTTATTATAAATTTCAAAACAAAATGAAGGAATTTCCACATATTTATAACCTTCAAAGTACAATATTAATACATGTCTGTCAGTTAGAAAGAACAGCAGTTTGTTAGGCTACAAGGTTTAACATAAAACCAATTTACAAATGTGAAAAGCAGTAGTGGTCCAATATTCACCATTACACACGAATCTGTTTCTTCCAGAAAATTTTTTTTAAAAATTAAAATTTCAATATCATGAAATATTAAAATAACACCCCAAACATGCCACAATCACTATTCACAAATAAAGTTAAAATGAAATATACAAAAATCCACTTAATACTGTTAAATAACAACAATAAACTACAAGATTTCCTGAACAGAAATGGTAGGACCCCTGAATGTTTTACAGTGAATCTCAGGAAAAGAAATTAAGTTATGACTATTTTCATGATATATAAGGCAAAAATTTACACGACCATTTCAAAATATACCAATTAAGATTTATAGTAAGATGCACTAAACAAATAGTCCTTAAAAGTGAACACAAATGCTTAAAATACTGTTACCAACACCAAAGTGTGTTTATGATGCTCAAAGAGATGCATAATTAAAACTAATATTTAGTATCTCTGGTAAACAGATAATACCGACAATAATTTCAAGCAATCCTTTAAGTTCTCATTTCTCTTGTTTGTAATTTATCATGGCTCATTTCAAAGACATATTACAGCTTTCAGCTGATTCCAAGTGAATGTTATTGAAACACATAGCCCCCAAATGAAAGAAACTGTTCCCCAATGAAGTATCATCCTTTCTAATAAAATAAATGTATTTAAAACAAACAAAACAAGACTTCGTGTTTGAATGGACTTCTACAGTTAACTTTTAACTAAATTTAAAACACAATGTAAAATACGTAAGCATATTAGTATACAAATATCCAGTAATATGCAGTAGACGTTTCTAATGTGAGGAACAGATAAAAAATAAATAATTTTGGAGCTTTAATTTGTTGGTGTCTAATGTGAGATCCTCAAAGTGTCAGGGATTCACTTGCTTGAATCAACTTCTGCATCACATGCTTATCTAAACATAATGTGCTTGTCAATCTCTTAGCTACTCTATTTGCCAATGTTCATTATTAAGAAATTATATAGTATAAAATTAAAGTGTTCAAGATGGCTCACTTATTTTACTATTAAGCAAAGCTAAATTTACATTCCAGGAAACACTGCAGTTTAATTTTAAAAACAAACAAAAAATGCAGCAGTAAAATAATTCGTGAGGAGAAACAGATGCATTCACATATAATAAAGCCACTGCAACTTCTTCAGGCATTCAATTGTTGTGTTAAATAAACAGACAGTAGTTATTTAGCAGCAATGATTCCGCAATAAATAATGCACTGTGTTTCTCAGTCCTGCACAAAAATTGCAGCTACAGTTACATCAATAGCTGTAACCTACTGGCTCTAATGGCAGAGAAGACCTTAAAACCGACTGTACAAAAAATTGTCACACTGTGACAACAAATATAAAAACAATCTGTAGGTCTGAAATAAAAAGACTCCACTGTGAAGAGGACAGTGTAGACAAACGGAGATTCCAAGTCCACCAAAAGAAAGAATTGCCTTCAGATCTGAGTCCTTGATTGGTAAGAAAGGCTGGGGGCTGGGCTTGAAACCATGTTATCAGACTTAAAAGAGCATGCTCTGTCTTCTGTTCTTCCCATGTCCTAAAATATAAAGTCATTTTATGAGGCAGTTCAAGGTTCAGTTTTATCCCACACACAGTTATTTGGTGACTAGGAAGCTAATGTTCCCACCAGCAAAAGCTAATATTCCATGGTAAGAGTGATCAGCACTGTCTTAAATGACCCTTCTGTTGATGGGGTCAGTCTACAGCTTCTATGCTTCGAAGTGATGAACCTGATGACTAGGGAAGCACAAGATGTGTCTTCTGCCTCAGGTACCAGGGATGGCGTGTGCAGTGATCAAGCCAGGTCACTTGTAAAAGGTCTTTGTGCCATCAGCAGCTTTCAGGATCCCTGACTTGACTGAGTCAGATTTTTCTCTGAAGATTTACTGAGCTGCCCACATCATACAGAAAAGTGAGTACGTGCAATGCTAAACATAAACAGTTGTGGAATGCACTGTACATTGGTTTTTACATCAATAATTTTACTGATCAATTTATAAACCAAAAGCTTGGTTCCACGCAAAAATTCATGATCGACACGTGAAATGGTTTATGACAAACACACCTGTCTCTGGATAAGAAGAATTTCGAAAACCCGGGTCCTTTTGCAACTGAATCTCTTTCAAACTGAATATTGATACACCTAAAATGCATAGACAAAAATTATTAGGTGAAGGTCTAACATTAAAACAAACACAACCCAACTATCAACACATGTTTATAAAGCATATATTGATTCAATATGAAACCATTTTACAAGATGACAGCCCTGCTGAAATTTTTCCTTTTTGTCCCAATGTGCTGAGGAGAAAACTAAATGAATGAAGTAATCCACCTTTAGAACCTTTCTTCTCCCAACTCTGTGTTAGAGCATGCTGTGAGCAGTGTTTCTCTGAGGAGAATATACACTGTCTGTTCCAGGACTTTCTAGGGTTGGGAGACCCAGTCAAAATATATTATTATACTAGGTGTTAATTCTCTCTGTCCTTCCTCTCTGTCTCCTTACAATGACATGAAGGTATCAGGCCCTCAAGCTATCTTCGGAATTTTAGTGAAAAACAAGGAAAAGGTTTGTATAACCGTAACTGCCTACCTCAAAGTAAAACTTGGTATTAATAATGAAATACAAATATCTTTTTCTTTTTGAGACGGAGTCTCACTCTGTTGCCTAGGCTAGAGTGCAGTGGCATGATCTCGGCTCACTGCAACCTCTGTCTCCCAGGTTCAAGCAGTTCTCTTGCCTCAGTCTCCTGAGTAGCTGGGATTACAGGCACATGCCACCATGCCCGGCTAATTTTTGTATTTTTAGTAGAGACAGGGTTTCACCATGTTGGTCAGCCTGCTCTCGAACTCCTGACCTCATGATCCGCCCACCTCGGCCTCCCAAAGTGCTGGGATTACAGGCATGAGCCACTGTGCCCGGTGAAATACAAATATCTTTAAAAGAACACTTGTAATTTATCTCTTTCATTTCCAATTTCTGTCAAAGAGGTATTCTTTCATTTAAATACATCCAGTAAAGTTGAAGTGAAAAGTATTAAGGATTTTTTTATTCCAATTAGCTTTGTCACTGACTGCTACACAAGCTTCAATGAATCAATACTGTCTAATACATGAGAATGGGAAATTAATGAAAGCTTTTGGCAGTTTAGTTCCCAAACATTCTTCCAATTCTCCTCTCACCTTACTCTATTTTAAAGTAAAATACTGTGGTAATCTAAAAATAGAATGTTACGAGTAAAATCAATGTTACTCAGGCACGGGAAATCTGCTATTTTAGTAACTCTGACAATACACTCACTGCCGTCATGGGGATAGTAAAATCAGAGTGACCACAATAAAGGAAAATCATCTTTGTATCTCAAGAAAAACTGTATTTTCACAAGAAAACAATGTTTCGGTTATGCTTCATTAGTTTTGGTTTGAAATTCACTTTTAACAACTCTAAATCGAAGCCAGAGTGGGCCGAGGGGCAATGTCTGTCATCAGATGACATGTTCCAACTGAAGTCCAATAAGATTAATGATCTTTGCCTAAGTACTACTGGTTTCCTACATTGGTTTCCTGACAATGTGCTCAATGTTACAAGAAATAACTAAATCAGAGGGAAATAAGACACATACCTCCCTTCAAGAAATTCTAATCTAACTACAGAAAAGACTAAAATCTTAGGCTTAAAAATCAACAGCCATCTCCCCAATCACCCCAGTCTCTAACCCTGGAGAAATAAAAGTAAAGCGGGGAAAACATTTTAGGATTTCTCTTACTTTCTGGTAAAGCATGTATTCTTGGTCCCAGACTTCGAAAGTACACATGTTTCATCGCCTCTTCTGCTGAAACCCTTTTCTTAGATTCATACTGTGAAAAAGCAAAGAACTGCTTCATTAGCTTTTTCTCTAATTACTATAAAAAGTAGGAGATGGGCAAATTAGCATTTAGAGCTATTTTTTAAAAATCCTGATTATTTAATACGATGACTACTTTTCAATCAACAATTTGGAATACTCCAATTATACTCTAATTTGAGTCACCGCTGAGATTGCATAATATCATCTCAGTTCCACATTTCTGAGATACGGCTAGATCTTAAATAAGAATTTACATTCCTTGTACTTTCTGAAGCAAAGAAAAATTAAAATATTTGATCTGTGTAGTTACTTCTCTTCATGAACACCAAAGGACTGGTGGACACATACCTAGTATTTTTATGGCAGCCATTCTTAATTACCTATCCAATACTCATTTCCCTTTTTTCTTTGTTGATACAACCTAGGTTTCTTCAAGGTGTCCATTAGCTCTGACAGATGAATCATGAATCATAACTCTTCTAAATTTAGGCTAATTATGACAATCCTGCTCCCCAATTCCCAGTCTTTCCTACAATTAATGTTCTGGTCAATGAGACTTGGAAGGAAACCTTGTAGGGGTTTCTGTAAAGCTTTTGCTTCCAAGTTCCAAGAGGACTAATGTGGCTGGTAATAAAGGGACTTATCGTCCCCTCTTGTTCCTGCTTTGGAGGGAACTGTGAATGGTATCTGGAGGCAGAACATCCTACAAAGGCTGTAGGTATAAGGAAAAGAGAACATAAGAGAGCATCAATCGCAGAGAATGTGGCCTTGACACGGCTGATCAATGCCAATAACCAACTACCTCAGACTGTTGTAAGTGACAAGAGACCCAGACACATTAGGAGAAACCATATTATTTTTATTTTTTACTTAAACTCGTGCCTTAAGCATAGATAATTTTATTTGTCATTAACAATACTGAGGAAGTACTACTGATCCCATTCTACAGATGAGGAAGCTGAGGCTTAACTACCTATTTAACAATTACTATAAGATCTGACTTACCTGAAGAAATTTTGTTATCAACTCAATTCCTTCAGAGTCTAACCTAGAAACAACAAAGAACAAGTAAAAATTTATTCTCTCTTAGCTGATAAAACTTTTCAGGTAAAACTATTTTCCAAGTGTTTTAATCTGCTAAATTTAAATGCCCTAAAATAGTCACTCTTGTTGCCTTCAAATAGGCTCAAATCTGTTTTAGTCTTAAAAGACTGGCCTTGCTATTTGTTTAAGGATAAGTCATAAATAACTTGGCTTCAATTTGAATTTTCAATATCCAAGAACAAATTAAAGAATTTTAAAAAATCACCATGCTGTCTCAAAACAATGTAACTTACAGTATTAAGAAAGCTTAAATACTGTATCACTTTTCACAGTCTTTCACTAAAGGCAAGTTTATAAGAGCATCATTTTCCTATTACATAGGTGAAAACACAGAGACAAGTGACCTCAAAATGTATCACCGTTGTTCAAGACAAACACAGAAAGGAGCTATTCTGGAACAAATTTTTAGAGTTGTCCGCTGCATGAGGTACTAGAAGGTATTGAGTTCAATTTAAATATGTTACAATAACTTCATAAACCTTCATCAGTAAGGGATATAAAACTAATGACATAATAAAGATGAAATTAGTATAACTAGGGGTAGTAGGGTTAAAGGATTATCTTTTTTTTTTTTTTTTTGAGATGTAGTTTCGCTCTTGTTGCCTAGGCTGGAATGCAAAGGTGCAATCTTGGCTCACTGCAACCTCTGCCTCTTGGGTTCAAGCGATTCTCTTGCCTTAGCCTCCCGAGCAGCTGGGATTACAGGCATGCATCACCACTCCGGGCTAATTTTTTGTATTTTTAGTAGAGACGCGGTTCCTCCATGTTGGTCAGGCTGGTCTCAAACTCCCAACTTCAGGTGATCAGCCTGCCTCGGCCCCCCTCAAAGTGCTGGGATTACAGGTGTGAGCCACCGAGCCCGGCCTGGGATTATCTTGATCAGAAATAACAGGTTCTATCTTACACTGCCTTTCACTGGTAAAAGTACAATAATGAGTAAAGAAACATTTTCTTCCAAGTGCTCTCAAGTGGATGCTGCAGTCTAGACATTCTATGTAGTTTGCCATTCTAGCACATATCCAGAGTTCCCTGGGCAGAGACAAACTAGGTACTACAGTCATGGAGACTCTGCTTCAAAGAAAAGCTTCAACCTTCTACATGGAACATTACGAAAAGCAAGCAATAATTAAAGGACAAAAATAGAATTTATGCTACTTGAGAGAGACGTGCAAAAAAAAGCCCAGCACATATTATTCTTCTTCCTAAGAAAATCCAGTTAGAATAGTATTAGTTGCTATAGTAACAATAAGAGTACCAACTCACATAAATACTTTAAAAATATTTTTGGTGTCATAACCATTTTGCTCTTCCTTCCCTAGCTTGAAAATAAAAGGAAGCAAAACAAGTATGTTATGTTGTGAGCAATGTGAATGGCTTTGGGTTAAAACAAATGATGTCCTTATTCGGTATCTAAATGACTTTCAAATTTTGGGGGGGTTGGGGGGCTGGGGAGATGGAAAATGCAGCCAGTATTCTATGTTATCTCCTAAAAATGTAATACATTCTACAAGCAAAAATGTTCTGACTCAAATTTTATTGGGAGCCTTGGACTGATCTTGGGGTAGGTCTAAGAAGAAACTTAAATGAATGGCTGACATTTAGATGTTACATTTTGCTAAGGAATCGGACAGAGTTTATATTCTTCAAATATGAATTACATCATTAACACTCGTCAAAATATTGATAGGTTACCTTGTGTTATAGAATCAAGATTCACTTACATAACCTTTCTTAGGTTTTTGTTAAGTAAATACAGAATAATTCTGTAGAAAGCAAAACAGGAATTTCATCATAATCTTTGTGGTACGGAATAAGGCATTAATCAATGTCTTCTTTCTGGGAAAAGGAACTATCTACATAAACTCTAGAATTCTAATACGTATACAGTTCCAAATTAAATAAGATCCTAAAATATGTAAGGATTATGTGTATTATGTATTTTTTCCTGAATCCTTACTGTGGCTAATCCTTCAAAAGATTGAAAAGAATCATGTGAGTTTCCCCTTTCACATAAGAAAAAAAAAAAATACCTGGGTGCATGGTTAATTAGAGGCTGTGGTTTATATTTTGGAAAGTTGTAGTTCTTGAACTCCTCATTTGAAGAAATACCTGGCCAAGTTTCCTGAGATGGAGTTCCTGAATTAAAAAAAATAAATAAATATATTTATAAATATATATAAAATTTATATATAAAAACTATATATGCACATATATAACAAAGTGTCTTAGAGAACAATTTACATTCACCAGATGACTTAACTATTTCAGCTGCAATTGAAATAATAGAAATAAATGTACATGGACTTTTTGTTTGGACTTCGCAATACTGTAAAAGAGATGCCTGGCCCTTTTTCTATTCAGTTGATACCACCAAAGTTAGCAATTTTCCTAAATAATATGCTGATATCCAACTTTCCATACTAACTATATTCTGTTTTTCCATTGAATCTTTATTACAAAGATAAAATTTAGCAGATGAAGTTACCTAGAAGGATCTATCTTCATAGCGTTCATTCTAATTCTTCTAAGTAACAGCTATTTATGTTAGTATCAAATTTTAAAATATGTATTTCAGAGATACAATCTTATCAAGCTAGTCAATTGTGGGTGCAAAATCACTGGGAAAAGATTTCTTCTGTTACCTAGCAGTCGGAAAATTAAGTGCAGTTCATCCTCCACAGTTGATCCTGGAAATAAAGGTCTTCCAGAAGCCATTTCAAAGAAAATGCAACCAACACCCCTTTAAAATAGATCATGAAAATAATTTAGCAATTCATTTACATATTATGAAGCACAAGAATCTTTTCCTTAAGACTGCCTCTCTGCAGAATTCTGCACTAGCCTGTTGGAAAACCTCCTGAAGAGATATTTTAGATCTAACTAATTTGTTCACATTTACCCTATTTGTCTCAATTTCTATATTGCTATATCCATTTTTCCCACTTAAAATGTCCAACTCTCCTTTGCATAATCCTTGAAGAATAACGCTAACAACAGTGACTGAAGATTTACTATGTGTTAGAAATGTTTTTTAAGTGTATCAGTTATCTCATTGAATCCTTGTATTAGCAACAGTGTAGACCATGGATTGAACAATAAAGACAGGCGGGGGGAAAAACAACTGAAGAGATATTATGGTAATCTAGGAGACGACAGTGACCTAAGCTAGGCAGGAGAAATGGAGAGAAACAAATGATTCAAGACATTTTGATGCAGGAAGAAGAGGTAGAACATGTTGGTACAAGGTGGTGTGTGTAAGAGAAGGAAAAGAAATGGATGGTGGTTCAGAGAATAGAATGGTGGTTCCTAGAATAGTCATCTAGGAACTGTATGTACATACATAATTTAAGACATAATCCTTCCATTAAAGAGCTTGTAATCTAGCAGCTATATATAAAAGTTAATTTTACATATTAAGTGTTATATAGGAAATAAAATGATATAGTTGCTATGGAAAATAATATGGTGGTTCCTCAAAAAATTAAAAACAGAATTACTATATGATCCAGCAATTCTACTTCTAGATATACATCTAAAAGAACTGAAATCAGGCCAACACAGGAGGACTGCTTGAGCCCAGGAGTCAAAGACCAGCCTGGACGACATGGTAAGACAACGTCTCTTAAAAAGAAAAAGAGAGGGAGAGAGAGAGAGAGAGAATTGAAAGCAAGGTCTTGAAAAGGTATTTGTATACCCACGTACACAACAGCATTATTTACAACAGTCAAAAGGTGGAAGCAACCTAAATGTCCATCAATGGATAAATGGGTAACAGAATGTGGAATATATATTTAATGGAGTATTTTTAGCCTTAAAAAGGAAGGAAATTCTGGCATACGGCACCATGTGAATGAACCTTAAAAGACATTATGCCAGATGAAATAAGCCAGTCACGAAAGGACACATACTGCATGATTCTACTCATAAGTGGTACACAGAACAGTCAAATTCATGGAGACAGAAAGTATTATAGAACAGTGGTTACCAGAAACCGGAGGTGGGGGAGGGGAATAGGAAGAAATTGTTAAATGGGTACAGAGTTTTGGTTTTGCAAGATGGAAGGATTCTGGAGGTAGAGAGATAGTGGTGATGGTTGCACAACAATATAAATGTACTTAATGTCTCAACTATACACTTAAATTGGTTAAAATGATAAATTTTATAACTATTTTACAATATTAAAAATTAATTTTAAAAAGTTATATGAGACATTTTATATAATTGTTCAAGATAGCAAGAGAAATAGGTATATGACTTATTACCACATGAAGAACATAGAAAATAAATGCAACCACAGTTCAGAGGAAGGAACTGCCACCAGAGGCTAGAGTATATTCCGAAAAGGATTTATGAAAAGCTGTGTTCTGAACGTTACTAGGAATGAGCCCAAGTTAGGGCACCAGAGTGGGCATTCCAGATGGGTGGACTGGTATGAACACCAAGAGCAAAGGTAGGAAAGTCCACGTTATTCCTGAGATGTAGTGAGTATGCCATGTTGCTAAAAGGGAACATTTCTGTTGAGAAACAGTCTGAAATAAGTTGGAAAAGGTAGTTTAGAGACATCTTATGGAAATCCTTAAGTATCAGATTGATGAATTAATTGTACCTTATTCTATAGGTAATGAAGGGGGTGGCAATAATGGTGTTTGAGTAGAAGAGTGTCAGGATCGAAGTGGTGTGTGAAAAAGATAACTACAATATTTTAATTTTTACCTTTAGTTCAAGTTAAAGCAGAAAGATTTTGGTGAATATTAAATGATAAAATAATTTTGTTTTAAATTACTATGTATCAGATACTATTGAGTGTCTCATAAAGCACTCCTCTGAGTGTTCATTTAATCTTAACATCACCTACAACACTTCAAAGTAGTTGTTACTATTCCCATTTCCTTAAATGAGGAAACTGAGGCAAAGGCCAGTAATTTGAATAAAGTTATTACATAGTTCTAAATGGCAGAATTGGTATTTAAACCTAGGTAATCTAATTCCCATGCCAGAACTCATTAATCACTGTTTATATTATGGCTCTTTAAAATCATACCTCCTTAAAAGTCAAATACTTATCAATACACCCTGCATTAACAGTTACATTCTTTCAAAATTATGTCAGTGACATCTGTATAGATTTACCACATGTCAATCTGTGTTGAGTACTCCGAGGAACCAAGAAGCACATCAGGTGGCCGGTACCATAGTGTGACAACTTCATTTGAGTAGGTCTTTGTGGGAACTGACTTGGCTCGGGCTAGTCCTTCATAGGGAAAATAAAACAGAGTTAAGAAAAAGCTATAATGGATCTCTCAGACACTATTCTCACCATGACTCCATTCAAAGGGATGCCTGAGATGGTTAATTCGTAGCTTCTTGAGACTTCAACACAATTAGCTTTATTAATTTGTTGCGTGCAAGTGGCCCTGAGTCAGCAAATTCTTATGTAGTTGAACTAAACAAGAATTCCACAACCAGAGACTATGCTTGCTTTTATGTTTGAATACACCTGGTGAAGTATTCTGGGTGGATCTAAACTTAAGATGTTTTCCTTCTGTCCATGAATCATGATGCCAAAATTATTTCTCAACTGCAATTAAATTAATCAAAAATAGGCCAATGACATTGAGACACACAATTTTACTTCTAACAGCTATGAGCTTTTGTCATCTTTTAACCTGATTCCAACTTTCATTTGCTATACCATTTTTTATCAAAAACTGTGAAGTTACTGATCCATAATCTCACTGAGATTTACTGACAATTTCTTTGCAGAACTCGACTTAGAGACAATTTCCTCAGAATAAAATTACAAGGCTGTTCTGTACTCCCTTTTTAGGTTTTAAGTTACATGGATGATTTTAGAGTAAGACAGACTTCATTGTCCTTGGATATTATTAATTGCTGTTTAAGTCAGGGGTGTCCAATATTTTAGCTTCCCTGGGCTACAATGGAAGAAGAACTATCTTAAAGCCACACATAAAATACACTAACAACAGCTGTGACCTTAAAAAAAAAAAATCGTAAAAAAATCTCATGTTTTAAGAAAGTTTACGAATTTGTGTTGGGTTGCATTCAAAGCCATCCTGGGCCACATGCAGCCCATGGGCTATGGGTCGGACAAGCCTGCTGTAAGTGATATAAAACATTTGCCATTCCTTTGCTATTTTAATATGGAATCCATTGATAATCCAGAATAAAGGCTAGAGTTTACAACTTTAACTCGAGTTACTAGTGTGAGAGAGCTGTTACTATCTCTAAGCCTCTAAATTATGATCTGAAGAAGCAACTTTGAAAAATATCTGGAAAATTATTTATTTGACCAAAACAAGGAAGAATTTTTTAGGCTGAGATTGCTGTTATATATAACTTTGTATATCTGATTAAAATATTAAAGAAAAATGTCACATAAGAATAACTCAATATTTTACTGAATAAGGTCACATAAACAATGTCAGAAATTTAATGAGACAGGACTCATATACTATTTTAGTTCAGTATAATGGGGAAAGGGTATACCTGGAACAATGTTGACATTATTTCATTTAATTACAAGTTTTACTCTAGCATCTCAACTTGGTGAAGTAAGTCCGACAAATTATTTTCATACTGATTTTGGTAATTAATTAACAAGATGGAGGTAGGTTTCTGATCTCTCTTCTTGATATTAAAAGTGGGTTATAGGAAGGCAAAAGACAGGGTTGCTAATGTGCTTATCCCGTAACATACCATATCAAGGCAAATTACCAGTTCTAGTTTCCTCTGTATCCTACTCTCCCACTCCTGAGAGGATTCTGAACTACGGTGTTTGTCTACATGGGCTTCTAGTTCACAATTAGAATTTCAAATTGGTTGGAATGAAATGAAACAATCTCTCCTAAACCAAAATAATTAAACGTGATATGGTATTATTATATAAGCCATTTTCTATCATTAGTGAAAATATCTATCTATATCACCAGTTCCAAGACTTCTGATTTTCACTGATTACGGGAAAAGGGTAGAATTTTCAGAGGGACAGAGAACACCTTATAGTATAAATACTCAAAAGTTATGTGACCCTCCTTCACATGAAATCATATTTACTATGCAACAAAAAAAAGGAAAAAATAGAGACAGAGTTGAACATACTATCTCATGGAATAGTCAGAATTTCTTGTTACTCTGTAGGTAAAATTTGCCTGGCTTGCTTTGTAGAGGTTAGAAGAAAAAATTAAAGCACCCAAGAGTATTCCCTGAAAAAAGTAGTTTTCTTCTTCTTCTTCTTCGAGACACGGTCTTGCTCTATCACCCAGGCTAGAATGAAGTAGCCTGATCATGACTCACTGAAGTCTCAACCTCCTAGGCACAAATGATCCTACCATCTCAGCCTCCCGAATGGCTGCGACTAGAGGTGCACACAACCACACCTGGCTAATTTTTAAAGTTTTTGTAGAGGCAGGTATATGCTATATTGCCCAGACTGGTCTTCAACTCCTGAGCTCAAGCAAACTGCCTGCTGGGCCTTCCAAAGTGCTGGGATTACGGGTGTCAGCAACCGGACCCAGCCAAAGGTAGATTTTTTTATAGTCCTTGACATTCCTTTTGCAATTTTTTTTTTTTTTTTTTTTTTTTGAGATGGAGTCTCGCTCTGTCATGCAGTGGCATGATTTTGGCTCACTGCAATCTCTGCCTCCTGCGTTTAAGCAATTCTCCTGCCTCAGCCTCCCAAAGAGCTGGGATTACAGGTGCCCACCACAATGCCCAGCTAATTTTTCTATTTTGAGTAGAGACAGCGTTTTACCATGTTGGTCAGGCTGGTATTGAACTCCTGACCTCATGTGATCCACCTGCCTTGGCCTCGTGAAAGTATTTCTCTTCACTGACATTAATTTTGGGATTGGGACTAAAGAGAATTAAATGCAGATTAGCTAAGACAGAGAAGGAGAAGGAAAAAGGGTGAAAAGGAAATGGTGGCTGAGGGAAGGAGAAAGAAAAAAGAGAGACAGAGTAACAATTATTATAAGGGAAACAACAACATAAACTATGCCCAAGAAGAGACTTTATAATCTATGAAAGCATATGTAAATAGCTTATAATTGTTATTCAAACACAGGTGACCCACACATTTCCTTTTTAAAGAACTAAATGCAACAAGTAATTTACCCTTCAAATGGCAAAGTATTCAATGAGCAAAAGTATAGGCATTTCCAGAACAAATTCACCATTTAATAACAGTGAAGAGTAATACTTGAAACACTTGTATTTATCAAATTTAATGAAACACTCCAAACATAAAACTAGCATAATCAAAGCCAGGTGTGATGGCTCACACCTCTAATCCCAGCATTTTCGGAGGCCAAGGCAGGCAGATTGCTTGAGGCCAGGAGTTTGAGACCAGCCTGAACAACACGGTGAAACCCCATCTCTACTAAAAATACAAAAATTAGCTGGGTGTGGTGGCACCCCTGTAATCCCAGCTATTTGTGGGCCGAGGCACCAGAATCGCTTGAACCCAGAAGGCGGAGGTGGTAGTGAGCTGAGATTGCACCACTACACTCCAGCCAGGGTGACAGAGCAAGACCCTGTCTTAAAACAAACAAACAAGGCTGGGCGCGGTGGCTCAAACCTGTAATCCCAGCACTTTGGGAGGCCCAGACGGGTGGATCACGAGGTCAGGAGATCGAGACCATCCTGGCTAACACGGTGAAACCCCGTCTCTACTAAAAAAAATACAAAAAACTAGCCGGGCGAGGTGGCGGGCGCTTGTAATCCCAGCTACTTGGGAGGCTGAGGCAGGAGAATGGCGTAAACCCGGGAGGCGGAGCTTGCAGTGAGCTGAGATCTGGCCACTGCACTCCAGCCTGGGCAACAGAGCGAGACTCTGTCTCAAAAAAAAAAAAAAAAACAAAAACAAACAAACAAAAAACTACCATAATCATTTATGAAAAAGAATTATAAATTCTAGTTACAGAAAACTGCATGGGTTTTTAAAAAGTAAGTTCTCTAAGAGTATTCAAAACTCTCAGAATGTGGAATACAAAAAATTCAAAGCTACTCTACAGAGTTCCTTCAACACGAAAAAGTTTACTTTCTAGAAGCAAAAACAGCATTTCATTTTACTTTCAATTCCCTTAAAACCAGGTTAGCTAAAAAGATATAGATAAATAGCTGCAATTAAATTATTGAGCATATAATACAGAGTAATGGTGGCAGGTATATTAAGGGAATTCCTTTCAGTAGTTGCTTATAAACTCATTGCTCTCAAGACCCATTTTCTTTATTATTATTATTATTATACTTTAAGTTCTAGGGTACATGTGCATAATGCGCAGGTTTGTTACATATGTATACTTGTGCCATGTTGGTGTGCTGCACCCATCAACTCATCAGCACCCATCAACTCGTCATTTACATCAGGTATAACTCCCAATGCAATCCCTCCTCCCTCCCCCCTCACCATGATAGGCCCCGGTGTGTGATGTTCCCCTTTCCGAGTCCAAGTGATCTCATTGTTCAGTTCCCACCTATGAGTGAGAACATGCGGTGTTTGGTTTTCTGTTCTTGTGATAGTTTGCTGAGAGTGATGGTTTCCAGCTGCATCCATGTCCCTACAAAGGACACAAACTCATCCTTTTTTATGGCTGCATAGTATTCCATGGTGTATATGTGCCGCATTTTCTTACTCCAGTCTGTCACTGATGGACATTTGGGTTGATTCCAAGTCTTTGCTATTGTGAATTGTGCTGCAATAAACATACATGTGCATGTGTCTTTACAGCAGCATGATTTATAATCCTTTGGGTATATACCCAGTAATGGGATGGCTGGGTCAAGACCCATTTTCTACTCTTGAAAATTATCAAAGACCTAAAGAGCTTTTATTTTCGTGGATATATTTACTGATATTTGCCACACTAGAAATTAAAACAGCAAATTTTAAAATATTTTCTCTTTAAAAACACCACCCATTATATATAGCAAGAATGACATTTTTATGGAAAACTTTTTTTTATATAAAAACAAAACTTAGTAAGAATGGCCTTCTTGTAAATCTCTTTGAAATCTTGTTTTTGGTGTAGAGATGGGGTCTTGCTATGTTGCCCAAGCTGGTCTTAAACTCCTGGCTTCAAGTGATCCTCCCACCTTAGCCTCTTAAGTGCTGGGATTACACCCCTGAGCCGCTATATCTGGCCTAAAGTCGATTTTAATAGAAGACAACTGGATTCCACATCTGTTTTTGCATGCGATGTGTTGTGATATGTTACTTTGACACATATCACAACATGTATCACAACAGATGAAATATACATATCACAACATACATACATATATGAAGGAAATCAGATCTCACACAGATATGAGGCTGGAAAGAGGAGGGCCATATTAATAGCCTTTTCTGATAAACATGAATAGTCTTCTTTGACATTACATCAGAACTACAAAGTAAGTGGTCTCTTAAATGCTTTGTGGTAACAGAAATTACAACGATGAACCTCTCATACTTTTGTTGCACTAAAATTCATTGATCTATCTTGTACTTTAAATGGGTCTTTTATCCATGCATGATTCTGTAATACCATGCATTAGCCATTTGGAAAACACTGGTTCCCTAAGTCATACATTCCAAATGTTTATACACTTTTTCAGCATATCGAAAAATCGTGCTAACATCAACATTGATCTTATCAGAAAAGTCTCTGAGTATTGAAAAGCCATCAAACTCAAAGCAGATCCAAATTTCCAAACTCTAATTTTTGCTTGAAAACTTGAATTTTATTATTGGCAAGAAATATTGTCAGTTCTTGTCCTTGAAATGATAGGCTTCCTTCATTCATTTTCAGGAAAATGTCTGCCAAATACCTAAGTCTGAATAACCATAGTTTGTCTGTCAGTCATTAAGTAAAAATGGTGTCCCTTCAAATAACGGGGCTAGTTCAATTTGCACTCAAATAATCACATAAGCACTTTTCCTTGAGAGGCAACCACATTATTTCTGTGTGCAGCAAATGTGTTTTATGTATACTTCCCATTTTATCACATAAAATATTAAAAAGAAATGTAGTCAAGGATGGAAATTAATATTGCTTCATCATGTACTTTTTTAAGTGTAACTGACAGTTTTCCCTTTAAGTAAATGTAGTGGTAAAGAATACAATGATGGCCTGGGCCCGGTGGCTCACGCCTGTAATCCCAGCACTTTGGGAGGCCGAGGCAGGTGGACCACCTAAGGTCAGGAGTTCGAGACCAGCCTGACTAACATGATGGTCACACTAAATATGCAAAATTAGCAAGGCATGGTGGCGCATGCCTGTAATCCCAGCTACCTGGGAGGCTGAGGCAGGAGAGTCACTTGAACTCGGGAGGCAGAGGTTGCAGTGAGCCAAGATCACACCATTGTACTCCAGCCTGGGCTTCAAGAGCAAAATTCCATCTCTCAAAAAAAAAAAAAAAAAAAAAAAAAAAAAAA
>NC_045443.1:93752548-93781083 GCF_002776525.5 Piliocolobus tephrosceles
CAAAATTCCATCTCTCAAAAAAAAAAAAAAAAAAAAAAAAAAAAAAACAGAATACAATGATTTATTTTGGTGCCACTACTTCGATATATAGTTTTATGTGTTATTACTTTGGGATCATCATTGCAAGTATTAACACAGTGAAAAAGGCAAATAACAGATGGTACAATTTTGGTAATATATTTACATTTAGAGGCCTCCTACAAGGGTCTCAGGAGCCCTAGGGGTCTATGTCCATACCTGAGAACAGCCTGTGCCTTTTAGAATTTGCTGCTAATAACCAAATCACCCACCAAAGTTCTGTCAAATATCTTATTCTGTGGGCCACCAAGACAATTTCCAAACCCACATAAAAGCAATGGCATACTATGACAGTGGTTGATCTTTTAAATTTAAGAATCTGGAAGTACTAATAAATATCTCATACATTCCATACCAAAATCTGCTAGCTTTAATTCTCCTTTTTCATTAATGAGGAGGTTCTGTGGTTTCAAGTCTCGATGCAATACCTTTCTTCTATGGCAATATGCCAAACCACGTAGAATCTGGTACAGAAACAACTATAGAAACAAATAAATAAAAATTAGTCTTACAGATGAGACATGCTTTAGTATAAGCATAAATGATGGTAAGGAGAAAAGCAACTGGCCTAGAACATTGTCACAGGAAAAAGTAAGTAATTGCATCCGTAAGTACAATGTCTATTTCCTTTTATAGTGGCTTTCTGAATTTAATAGTTTATTATTCTATTTGAAGCACCCACTTCTTTTAGTCTAACAGTATCTATGAAAACATTTTTTAAAATGAAACTTCCTCCTAGCAGTTAACAGTTGATTTACTGTGGAAAATGACTTAAAAAACATATCCTCATAAACTTACAGGCCTACTAAGGTTTACATAGTTTAATTATAGAATTCTGGCAAAACAACCAACCAACCCCCCTCCCACTCAACGCTCCTTAAAAAACAAAAAGAAAAACTCTGATCTGGGGCAGTGTCTTTAAAATAAGGCACTGGAGTTGGTGATTTTATGAAAAGTCTGAGGTATCAAAGATAATGCTGCTGCACAGCTCTGGCAAATTACTTACTATAAAAATAACCTAAACCAGCTTCTATCACCCACCTCTTGGGTACTTTACTTTCAGCACGTCCTACTCAGCCTTCAAAATCTACTGTGATTCACAAAGGGGCATTAGCCCTATAGTGTTCTGAATGACTCTGAAAAAAGCAATTCCTATAAGGCTAATGGTAGGGTTTTAGTTGTAGATTTTGGTAGAAAGAGGATTCTGGAACACATAAGACCTTTGATTCTCTGGGGTTAACAAAAAGAACCTCAAGTACAGAGGATTCAAGAGTTTCCCCTCAGTTCATTTGTAGGTGAAAAATAGAGCATCAGAACACTGAAGCAGCCAAGGCAGCAGGTCAACGGTATGCCTGAATGAATTATCTGTGCCAGTCTCTGCAGTCTACATAATTACGTTTTTAAAACTCTAAAATTACTATAAATGAATTCCTGTTACACTTTGTATTTTGAAAGTATAAAGGCCACTTAAACAAACAAATAATAAAATGCTTTCCAACTTAAGCTAATCATGTAAACCTGGCATTAAAGAAATAAATGTCTCAACATTTGTGAAATTATCATCATTAAGGACCTTGTTTTATTTTCAAAATATTGCTAATAAAAAGCAGGAAAAACAAAATTAAAACCAAAAAAAGATACAAAATGACAGTTATAACACTTTGCAAACAAAAATGTAAAATATGATGAAAACAACCCTGACAGAATATATATGGAAGTACATTTAAAGCCCTTTTAAAAAATCCTTAGCAATGTGTTATCCATATGTTCTGAGCTGTCTTTTAGTAACAGAAACTGGCTCTCGTTTATAACCACCAAACTTAATATTTTTTTTAAATGTAAGTTTAAAATTACTACCTACAGAATTAGAAATGTCTGAAGTGCACAGCTGTGACAGCCTATTTTCAGAATAGGTTCTTACATATTGTTGACTAAGTTTGGATAAATAAATCTTTGCTAAATTTGGATACACCACTCAGGTCAAAGAAACCTACTATAAGAATACAAAGTATGCCTGATGCTGTTACTCAGTTGATAACTTTTGGGTGTCATCTGGCACTGATTTTATGGCAAACTTTTTTAGCATTAAATTTTTAAATATGTTGTAGTAAGAAAACATACCAATTATCTTACTCTGCTTCCTAACAGTACAGATTGGCATTTCCAGCATAGGGTTCACAAAACCTGCATGTTCTGGCCTTATTCATTAGTCCTGAAATGTTGTTGTTTTATAATTAAAAACCATTTATTTGGTGAGTTCACTATTTAAAGAAGGCCTTTCACAGAATGCACCCATCGTTCGTATTTATTTTGATTTTTTTTTAAAGCAGAATATACCTGTACATATATTCTATATTAGGACAATCAGTTGTAATGTGAAATGTCAAAAGAATAAAGTAGTTCTACAAAAAGGTCTGATCCTAAGAAAGCTATAGTATAGTCAACAGAAGTTCTGGGTAAATATTGCATGTTCAGACGACAATAACCTATAAAAGCCAAACAAAAAACCCTGTAAAGAGTTATGAGGCTGGTACATTTCATTATATAATGGTTCACCTCTGCTTTAAACAAAATTTTAAAATTACATATGAAATACATACCTTTACGTTGTGCATACTCATGATGTTTCCACAGTCATCCATGTACTGTTTCAGGTCTTTATCCTGGAAAAAAACAGTACTCTGCTATGTGATACACAGTTTTCAGAATGTTGTGACTGGTTCACTTAATAGTGTTTTTCAAAATATGTCGTTTTTCAAGAAAAGATATTAGATGTGCCATACACATAATTTAATTAAAAACTGATAACTAAACAATAAAGTTCCTTGGGCTGTTAAAAAGTCCAATTTATCTAAGCACAGCTGCAGTTTAAAGAAAAATAAAAAACAAACTGAAAGTCCAATTTACTATGTTTTTCTAAAGCAAAGTTAAATACTGAATTTTTATGATGCTTACCAGATACTCAAACACCAAAGTCAAAGATTTATCTGTGTGAACAATGTCATGTAAGGTTACTATATTTGCATGTTTTAAATCCTTTAATAGTGAAACTGCAAAATAGAAAAAGAAAGACAATTGTTTAGTCGATGGTAGTCTTTATAAAAACCTGAAGTAAGTTGAACATATGAACTGATTAAAAGATTCTCTTAAGTTCAGGTCTTGGGCGATGGCTCATGCCTATAATCCCAGCACTTTTGAGAGGCTGAGGCAGGCGGATCACTTGAGCCCAGGAGTTCAAGACCAGCCTGGACAACAGTGCTATTAAAAAAAAAAAAAAAAAAAAAAGATTCTCTTAAGTTTAAAACAATAATTTACCAAGGGGATTGGTTGTAAAAATTTTCATGGAAATCAAGTTTTTCTTTTCTTTTATACTACCGGGTTTGATGTAATAATACTTAAAATTGTCCCCAATATTATAATATTCTCCATATCACCTTCTGTATTTTTCTTAAATGTTAACTTTTGAAACTTCTGGGATTAATTTAGATATAAAGTACACGGAACCATTTTTCCCCTCCACATTACTAATCGGTTGCCTCAAGCCATTTTCTGAATAATATTTTCTTTATAAAATGGTACTATGATATAAATATGTTTACATACTGTTTTTTAATTTATTTAGTTTATCTGGCTAATTTATAGTTACCATGTTCCCCATGTACCAATGTATAACATTTCCCTATGACAAATAGTTGTCTATGATAGTGATTTTTAATGAATGCAGATTTCATAAGTTATACACTAATATAATTCCTTTCTTATGAATATTTGCTTTAGAAATTAGCTTTTTAAAGGTCTAATTATATCTTCCAGTCATTTATTACTTGTATATCTGAGCTCTTTTTACTTATAAAAAATAAACTCTTATTCCACCACTTTGATTTTAAAATGTTCTGTATAATTATTATACCTTCTCTTATAGCTGTGCAGGGTGCACCTTCTTCATGTTCCAATCGGATCTCTTTTAATGCCACCAAATTCTCTGTCAATTTACTTCTTCCTTTATACACTGTTGCATATGTACCCTATAAAATATATTTTTAAAGGACACATCAAAAGTATCACAAGAGTCTATTTAATACCATCCTATAATAAAGAGCTCTACCTGAATTTCTAATTTCTAAGCATTGTTAAATTCCACCTTGCAAAGAAAAACACACAATGATCAGCCTTGGCTTTTCTTACAGCAAACAGGACTTTCAGTTCATATGCACAGCTTCCATACTTCTGTAACACTACAGAGTGCCTCAAGAGTATAAAAACATAGACAGAATATTTACTTTTTGTACTTTATTTCAGATTAACAATTAGATCAACAGCTTTAAAATCAAAGATGCTTTACCTGCAATGGTATATGGAGACTGATGGACACTAATTGAACATATTAATTGAAAAATGAAAACATAATATACATATTGTTAAATCATAATTTTTTTTTTTTTGAGATGAAGTTTCATTCTTTCACCCTGGCTACAGTGCAAGTGGCACAATCTCGGCTTGCTGCAACCTCCACCTTCCGGTTTCAAGCGATTCTCCTGACTCAGCCTCCCGAGTAGCTGGGATTACAGGCGCCTGCCACCACGCCTGGCTAATTTTTGTATTTTCAGTACAGACAGGGTTTCACCATGTTGGCTAGGCTGGTCTCAAACTCCTGACCTCGTGATCCACCCGCCTTGGCCTCCCAAAATGCTGGGATTACAGGCGTGAGCCACCACGCCCGGCAATCATAAAAATTTTACCCATGTTTCTAGACTTTTCAGAATCTTTGTACATAAACTCTCCTTTAAAAAACAAGGATCTCTTCTATCATTGCCAGGACAGCCCTCAAGATCCTTTAAGGCGTCCCTATTATTTTCTTTGCCCTTTCTTACTATAGGAGGTAGGCCACTTCTAAATCAGTAGTACCAGTAGCAAGTCCAAGAAAACCAAGATCTTAAGAATTTCCTTAACCTTCAAAAAATGTGTTTTTATCTTTATTCTGATTTTTCACAGGTCTGAACTCATGCAATTTCCCATAATGGCATGGACAGCAGACTGCCAGTAGACTAAGTGACAAATGCCTACTTTGTTATCAAGAAAACAATAAAAATTTGCTGCAATAAAAATTTCAAAGCTATGAAAAAAAATCCATTTCCTCTCAAACTGATGGGAAAATTTCAAGAATTGAGGACTCTAACTCCTAGAAACTCTGTTACCTTTCCAGAACAAGTATATAATCTTGTAGACATCAGTATTTATATTTTTTCCAGGTTAACAAAAACTTTGGAGTAACAGAGAATGAAGAATAAGAAAAAAATGTGTCTTACATTTTTGAAATAAATATTTACTTACCTCTCCAAGCTTTTCCAATTTGATGTAGGTTTCCATTTTTCCAAAGCCGATTTCTGACTGAAAAGTAAACAATGATAAATTTTGTATTTATTCCTTTTTTTTTTTTTTTTTTTTGAGACAGCGTCGTCTCACTCTGTCGCCCAGGCTGGAGTTTGGTGGCACAATCTTGGCTCATTGCAACCTCCACCTCCTGGGTTTGAGTGATTCTCCTGCCTCAGCCTCCGGAGCAGCTGGGATTACAGGCGTGCACCACCTCGCCCAGCTAATTTTTGTATTTTTAGCAGAGAAAGGGTTTCAACACGTTGGCCAGGCTGTTCTCGAACTCCTGACCTCAAGTGATCTGCCTGCCTTGGCCTCCCAAAGTGCTGGGATTACAGGCGTGAGCCACCGCGCCTGGCCTAGTATTTATTCTTAAAGTTTCAATTCATCTCTTCCTCAACTTTTGAAACTTTTCCACTCTAAAGAGTGACTAAGAATAGAAAAATCTGATTATAATCAAATGGTTGAATATCTATCAAGTTTTAAAATAAACCCAATGTTGGAACATTCAAAGGTTCAAAAATATCAAAGTTCACAATCAAAATTGTCAATCCAACCTTTATATACGTAGTTAACATTCTGTCATGAAAAATATTTTGTTGGCCGGGCGCGGTGGCTCAACCTGTAATCCCAGCACTTTGGGAGGCCGAGACGGGCGGATCACGAGGTCAGGAGATCGAGACCATCCTGGCTAACACGGTGAAACCCCGTCTCTACTAAAAATCCAAAAAAAAAAAAACTAGCCGGGCGAGGTGGCGGCGTCTGTAGTCCCAGCTACTCGGGAGGCTGAGGCAGGAGAATGGCGTGAACCCGGGAGGCGGAGCTTGCAGTGAGCTGAGATCCGGCCATTGCACTCCAGCTCGGGCGACAGAGCAAGACTCCGTCTCAAAAAAAAAAAAAAAAAAAAAAAAGAAAAATATTTTGTTTTATTCTAAGATACCACAGGCATTTTAAGATACTAAAGAATCTTATCAAGGATAACTACTTGGGATTTTCTTTTTAACAAAATTGCAAAATAAATATTTTTCCTATATATTTTCCCTCACCAATCTTAATTCCCAAGGAAGCCCTGCAAACAACAAAATACTGTTTGTTTCAGGTTTTCCAATCAAAATATAATGAAAAAGAAAACTGAAAATCATGCTCTACTACGGATCAGGAAATGGCAAACATAGAAGCAGCAACGTAAGTCTAATTCTGGCTACACCCTGCCGCCAAAAACAAAAACAAAAACAAAACAGCAACAACCCACAACAAGAGAAAATGCTTTAAAAGTGAGTTCTCAAAAGCCTTGCTTTTAAACCTTGAGCTTGCCTGCCTATTGTGTATAGAGATAATAAATAGGGCATATGAAATATACCTAAATATGTAATACTGACCCAATATTTAAAATGAAAAAGAAAAAACCATAACACATTGAGGAAAAAAATTTTTTGATAGATTGAAAACTAGGGACTGAGAGAGCAGAAATATTTAAAAAAGTAAAACAGAATGGGAAAATAATTTTCTTAAAGTTGCTTTCTAGTACCCCTTTGTAGATAATGGAAAAGGTAATGATAATCTAAAGAAAGATTCACTTGCTTAGAATGGTGCTAATGCCCTTAAATAAAAAGCTGGTGAAAGGAAATAATGTTTTTCAATACATAATCTCAGTTCTCAAAGGTGTCTAAATTATGCCAGATGATTAAATGCTGTGATTTAGTCAAACTCTAGAGGTCTAAATATGCAATTTTCCTTGGAACTATGGAATAAAATTAAAATAATCTTTGGTAATTAGACTTGCATCACTTACAATTTTAGACAATAGGATAAATTATCCAAAGCTGAATGGCCAAAAGTAGCAGAGGTCCCTCAAAAGAACTGTTTTTATCTTTTTGTTACAATGATATATATCACATTAAAAGCCATGTGGAAAATTACACATCCAATAGTACTTAACTTAATTTTAGTAAATTAATTAAAACTTCGGTCACAGGTATTATTGAATGAATGAAAAATTATTTTTGTACTCTTTATGTTATTTTCCTATATATGACATTTTTCATAAAACATTAAATTAAAAATGAAGTTTTACAACCATCATACACTATTCATCCATGTATTGTACATGACTCAGTATTAAGTCCTTTGCTTTCTGGTATCAATAACTACGCAAAATAAAGAAGTAAAACTACAATAGATAACATTTTAAAAATACAAGTGAAGTTTTAAAAATCAGTATGAAAAACATGGTAAATAGCCCACTATCTGGTACATGACAGTCTGATTCTGAATAATATTTTAATTCACATATGTTTTATATAGCCTATTTATATATGATCTTAAACACTTTACTTCATAAAAAAGGCTAATTGCCAAGATCACAGAAACTAATAAAGTATCTTTATTCTGATACTTATCTCTGGAATTTATAAATCCATGAATATGGAACTATCGCATTTTTGCCATGAATTTTAAGTTTTGTGTCATCTTTTACGGGGGGGAAAAACACTATATTGAGAATAAATGCAAACTAGTATGAACAAAAGAATGAATATTCCTGAAAAAAATATTTAAAATGTCATTACAACAATAAGAAGCACACAGGAAATAAGACTGTAAGCTAGGCATTTTTTTCTTCTCAGGAGTAGAGAAATTTTCTTATTAATCCTTTTATCTGGAATGAATGAATACTACTGTGTTCTTAAAACATCAAACACACTAGGGTCCAATGGTTACTATGACAAAATGTCGAGGTTTGCTTTAAAGACTATGTAAATGGACTACAAATTAGACTGTAAAGACAAAAATGTATGAGGTTAGGTTTAAATTTGAATAATCAGTCTATAAAATAAACAACACTACTGAATTCCACCCATGCAGGCAAGCAGAGAATTCAGACAAAGGCACAATTACACTAGTGAATTGTCTGTC
Organism: Piliocolobus tephrosceles; assembly: GCF_002776525.5. Lineage (NCBI taxonomy): Eukaryota > Metazoa > Chordata > Mammalia > Primates > Cercopithecidae > Piliocolobus > Piliocolobus tephrosceles. The sequence goes on from NC_045443.1 coordinate 93,760,910, forward strand.
AGATCCTAATTCAAAAAGTAAAAGCGTAGCCCCCATTTTAGAAATCTCCAACTTAGGATTTAATGATTACATCAAAATAGTACTTACTGAATCTTTAAATAAAATTTTTAGAAAATTTTGCTTGCATTTTTATTTGCTGAACACGACAAGATTAACAATAGATATAATGACTAGCTTGTTGACATGCTCTCCTACAGAAATTATTCAGAGGACAGAGGACAAAGCTCATTTATTCAACATTTACCCAGCACAATGTTAGGTGCTAGAGAAGACAGATATGATTCCCACTTTCATGAGTTCACAATCTAGACTGAGTTCCATCCTAGATTATTTTAGAATATTTTAAAAGTTTCATAGAAAAAGAAATAATAGCTAAAGAAATAGCACAATAAACTTTATAATGTATATGTTGTTGTTTCAGTCTCTGTAGAAACTCAAAAACTGCCAGTGCTAACTATATTGCAAGTTGTCATGGCAGGGTATTTGGGAAAAATTTTCAATTAGCAATAACTGCACCTTGGATAAACCTCGGGTATGATACTATCACTGCTTAAAGCTTGTATTTTCATGTAATATAAAAGCCCCCTTAATGCTGTTTTCCAGACAAATAAAGATAATTTTTTCTGATATTTCACTGTTCCAAGAAAATACTTCACTTTTTGGCAGCCCCAAGCAAATTCCTATTTAGATGACTTAGAGCATAAGCATATGAAAATTCTAAAAATATATATGTAAATTAAATTATAATTTATAATAGTATTCCTAGAATTCAGTGTAACTTGTAAGCAATACCAAGCCTTATGGGAAATTTTTTGTTTACTTTGGATCTAGCAACATAATTACTCTATCACATGCTGGAGATGCTGTTCTAACTGAGCATCCAAACAAATGAAGTAGAGGAGGTCCTCCTTATCCACAGGGGATACTTCTAAGACCACCAGTGGATGCCTGAAACAGCAGATAGCACTGAAACCTGTATGTACTAGGTTTTTCCCTATACATATCAATACATTCCTAAGATAAAGTTTAATTTATAAATTTTGCAGAGTAAGAGATCAACTAATAAAACAAATAACAATAATAATACACTGTAATAAAAGTTACGTGAATGCTGTATCTATCTCTCACTCTCAAAATAATCTTATTGCATTGTATTCACCCATCTTCAGACTGTGCTTGACCTCAGGTAACTGAAATTGCGGAAAATGAAACCAGAGATAAAGGTGAAAGCTTCTGTATGTACAGAGGATCTATAGAGGACATTTTAAGAGTGAGTATGTATTAATATATAAGAAACGGGGCCGGGCACAGTGGCTCATGCCTATAATCCCAGCACTTTGGGAAGCTGAAGCGGGTGGATCACCAGGTCAGGAGATCAAGACCATCCTGGTCAACATGGTGAAACCCTGTCTCTACTAAAAATACAAAAATTAGCTGGGTGTGGTGGTGCATGCCTGTAATCCCAGCTACTCGGGAGGCTGAGGAAGGAGAATCGCTTGAACCTGGAAGGCAGAGATTGTGGTGAGCCAAGATCGTGCCACTGCACTCCAGCCTGGCGACAGAGCAAGACTCCGTCTCAAAACACAACAAAACCAGAAACAGCAGGGGAAGAGGGAGGCTTTTTCAAACATTCATTTCCCTCCCTGTGGGAATTACCGAGTTACTGTTAATGACAGAAATGTGTTTTATCCCTTAGACTTGGTGGGCAGGGGGAGAGATTGAGAATCTCTATTCTACTGAGTCAATTTGTCTTACAAAAATTGCTATTATCATCACCACAATACCACCTTAATCCTGTATACCTGTACATAATATGCTAAAGGTAAATTCTACGGGACTTTGAACCTCACTTCCACATTCCATCTTATCTTTCTAATTGCTGAAAAATGTAAGGACTTGACTGTATTTTCTCACCTGCTCTGAGAAATAAGAAAGGTCTATATGGTCTACATTGGTAAAACCAGGAATGAAGAATCCAAACATTGTTTAGGAAGGAATATGCTCTTAAAATGTAGATACCTATGTTTTTAATACAATAAGACAAATTTTTATATATGGATGACCTTCATTCTAATTGAAGCTGCACTCAGTCTCACAAAACTTCCACTGGGTATATACCATTATCGTAAGGGCAATGAAGTGCTGATGAATCCTGACTATCTACATATAGGCTTTCCCACTATTCTAATATTTAACTAAATATGCTGAGAATATTTTATTTCTTATCAATCATAAAGTACTACTAAACAGCACTTCACCAATCCAATAGCCAATATTTTTAACATGACATATGATCACTAAATGTAACGTGGTATCCTGGACGGGGTACTGGGATAGAAAAAGAACACTGACAAAAAATTAGTAAAATCCGAATAAACTATGGAGTTTTGTTACTAGTAATGTACCAATGTTGGTTCCTTAGTTGTGACAAATGTATTAAAGTAATATAAAATGTTAGTAATATGGTAACTGGATATGTGATATGTAAGAACTATATAATTTTTCTAATTTTTTCTGTAAATATAAAACTAAAATTGTAAGTTTATATAAATAAAAAGTCAATGGAAAAGATTAAGATAAGAAATGAGAGACTGAACACACATGAGTTTATAGGGATAACAGTCTTAAGCATCCTGAAAAGATGGGATAGTAAGGGGGACAACTTCTCAAAATTAAAAACAAAGAACAGAATGAGTATATGTATAGATAGATTTGCAAGTTTATTATACAGAAAAGGAGGGAGTTTCCAGTTAATGGCCCCCTTTTATTTTTGAGACAGGGTCTCTCGCTCTGTTGCCAAGGCTGGAGTGCAGTGGTGCAATCATGGCTCACCGCAACCTCATCCTCTTGGGCTCAAGTGATCCTCTCACCTCCCACCTACCAAGTAGCTGGGACTACAAAGGCGTGCCACTACGCCTGGCTAGCTTTGTTAATTTTTTTGTAAAGATGGAGGTCTCACTATGTTGTCCAGGCTGGTCTTGGACTCCTGGGCTCAAGCAAACCTCCTGCCTCAGCCTCTCAAAGTGGTAGGATTACAGGCATGAGCCACAGCACCTGGCCCTCTCTCTTTTTTGATGTAGGAAGAGAGATCATCTGCTTACAGTAAGAAGAGGAAGAGTTAATGAGAGAAAGTGGAGTAGCCAGGCAACACTGGGGATCTATGCAAGGCTGATGACCATAAATTTATATTAGACCCAATGAGCCCCACTCTATAACTTCTCCAGGAAAAATGAATTGTTTCTTAATTCCTACTCAAGCAAAGGTTTTATGTTATTTTCACTACTCATTATATATTGCCATTAGAAAATATGAAACAGGCTAGGAAAGGTGGCTTACACCTGTAATGATTTGGGAGGCCAAAGCAAGTGGACTGCTTGAGGCCAGGAGTTCAAGACCAGCCTGGGCAATATAGTGTTACCCTGTCTCTACAAATAATTTAAAAAAAAAAAAAAAGAGAACAACACACTGAAAGTTTAAAACTTTTAGAAGACAAGGCTAAATTTTACATTTTACCTTAAAAAACATTTTATTTTTTAGATTAAGGGTATATTATCCATGGAAAAATGAACTCTAATACACGTAAATAATATTTTTCTTTTCCTGCCTCCTTTCCATCCATCCCTAATCTTTACCCATCTCTTTTACACATAAACCTAGGGTCCAGACTTCTATGCTGAAAAACTGATCTCTTTGAAAAAACTTTTACCTTTTAGGTATATAAAGAATATATTATCCATAGATACACAAATTCTAATACATGTAAAAGAATGAATTTCTTTTTTCCCACTCGTTTTCCATCCATCCCTAACTTTCACATGCCCTCCTTCACTGCCTATGTTCAAATATAAACCTAGGGTAGAGATTTTCATTTTGAAGAATAATTTTTAATGTATTTCCAAAAAGTATGCTTTAGTAAGGTAGATGAATAATGTAATGGATGCATCAGTAAAATCCAAAACATAGCTGGCATGATTTATCTGCACCCAGGCCAGGCGCAGGGGCTCACGCCTGTAATCCCAGCACTTTGGGAGGCCGAGGCAGTCAGATCACCTGAAGTGAGGAGTTCAAGACCTCCTGACCAACATGGAGAAACCCCGTCTCTACTAAAAATACAAAATTAGCCAGGCATGGTGGCGCATGCCTGTAATCCCAGCTACTCAGGGGGCTGACGCAGGAGAATCGCTTGAACCCAGGAGGCAAAGGTTGTGGTGACCCAAGATCATGCCATTGCACTCCAGCAAGGGCAACAAGAGTGAAACTCCATCTCAATAAAAAAAGGGGGGAGGTAGGTAGGAACACATAACCATAAATAAAAACTCTAATCACTTAGCATTCATTAGAGGGCACTGTTTTCCTTAATTTCATGTAGACCGTAAAAGACACTCTTAAATGATAGCTTAAAAAATTACATGGTGATTAAATCAATTTTTACTCCCCACTGGAACAAATACAACCTCAAAATTTATCCTAAGTACCAATCTTTGCTAAAAATTGATAGCCAAAGAAAACTTTGACCTGACAATCAAATGGCAAAATCATCCCAATAAAAATGTCTTGGCCGAGCACAGTGGCTCACGCCTGTAATCCCAACACTGTGGGAGACTGAGGCAGGTGGATCATTTGAGATCAGCAGTTCGAGACCAGCTTGGCCAACACGGCAAAACCCCGTCTCTACTAAAAATACAAAAATTAGCCAGGCATGGTGGTGTATCCCTATAATATCAGCTACTCAGGAGACTGAGGCATGAAAATCACTTAACCAGAGGCAGAGGTTGCAGTGAGCCGAGATCGCATCATTGTACTCCTGCCTGGGTGACAAAGTGACACTCTCTCTCTCTCTCTCTCACACACACACACCCCCCCCAAAAAAGTCTTAAGCAGTGATGCTGAATTATGATAATCATAAGCTTATACCAAAATCAAGTCTGTGTTACACTTTTTACCGTATTTATATATTGGTGAATGTCAAATAACAATGTGCTCATGGTATATACAGCATAAAGTGATTTTATTTTTTTTAGAGTATGTAACCAAAATATTTTTTAGAATATCTAACTGGAATATCTAACCTGACCCACTTGGGCCAGGTGCTGTGGGGTGGCTCATACTGATAATCCTAGCACTTTGGGAAAGCAATGCAGAAGGACTGCTTGAGGCCAGGCATTCGAAACCAGCATGGGCAACACAGTGAGATGCCATTTCTACAAAAAAAAAAAAAAGTTTTTTAATTAGCTGGTAGTGGTGATGTACACCTGCAGTCCTAGCTACTCAGGAGCCTGACATGTGAGGATTGTTTGGGCCCAGGAGTTCAAGATTACAGTGAGCTATGATCGTGCTACCTCATTCCAGCCTAGGTGACAGAGTTGGACCTTGTCTCCAAAGAAAATAGTTCCATTATATAATAATATATAAAGGCTGGATGCAGTGGCTCACACCTGTAATCCCAGCACTTTGGGAGGCCAAGGCGGGGGGATCAGGCGTTCAAGACCAGCCTGGCCAACATGGTGAAATCACATCTCTACTAAAAATACAAAAATCAGCGGGGCATGGCGGTGCATACCCATAATCCCAGCTACCTGGGAGGCTAAGGCTGGAGAATCGCTTGAGCCCGGGGAGGCGGAGATTGCAGTGAGCCAAAATTGCACCATTGCACTCCAGCTTGGGTGACAGAGCAGGACTCCGTCTCCAAAAAAAAAAAAAAAAATAATAATAATAATAACAACAACAATAATGTAAAAAAGGAGATACATCAACTGCTAGCAATCCAACAGTCATCATCCATTTCTCTTCCTTCAGGTGCAAAGTCCAGCTGGATATTAGGTGGTATTTTATCCCTTCCTGGTCCCTAGGATTTATGTTTTACTTTCTATTTCCATCTGATTGCCACATCACCCTTAATTTTGAATAAATTCCTAATTCTCCCTGCCTCTAGTCTTTCTCTCTGATTCATCGTTTGTACTTTTCCTAAAGCTATTGCTATGAAACAAAAATGTGATCATGTCAGCCTTTGTTTAAATAAATACCTTTGATGTCTTCTCATTACATGGGAAGAAGTCCAGACTCCTTGGCCTGACATCTAAGGCTTCATTCTGGATCTGTCCTGTCCGTTCAAGCCATAGCTTTTATATTATTCCATATTACCCTTCATATCAGTTCTGATTTCCCAAACATGACATACACACACAAACCTCTGGGTTTTAGTTTTAGTACATGAAGTTTCCTCTGCTTAGAACACCCTTCATTCATAGACCATTTTTAACTGACAAATTTCTGCCCATCCTTCTAGGACCAGCACAACTGCTATCTCTGTAAGTTTGTAATTTGCCAAGGCATTTTACTTCCTGCCTCTTTTGTTGTCCCAAAGCACTGTATATGTATCTCTACTATAGGACTATCACCATCCAAAAGAGATTCTCACATAAACAACCACCTGAATTTATGTTAAAGTGATACTGCAATAAGAAAAGTTATCCTTTGAATAAATGGTGCTGGGTTAATTACTAAATATTAGGAAAATATATCTGTAAGACATGTAATGACAAAGGTCCTTTATACAAAATATACTGAAAAATTCGTATAAACCAGTAAGAAAAGATAGAAAACCCAATAGGAAAGAGAAGAAAAACAGACTTGGGTAGTTAATTCACAAAGAGAGTATCTAAATATAAACATGTAAGAAACATATGATGAATAATAAACACATAGAAAGGTGTTCAACTTAGTCATCAGAGAAATGCAAAACAAAACCAAGAGACCACTATCAACTCACTAGAAAAGTTAAAGTAATAATTTTTAAAAGACATTATCAAAAGTTGGCAAGGAGAACAACCAGAACTATTATATGCTAGTGATGGAAGTGTAAGTTGGTACAACCACTCTGGAAAGCTGTTGACAGTATCTACGGAAGCACAACATATGCATACAATATAATGCAACAATTCCACTCCTAGGTAAGCACTCAACAGAAATGCTTACATATGTTAACCAAAAAACATGCACAGCAATGGTGATAGAAGCATTATTTGGTAACAGCCGAAAACTGAAAACAACCAGAATGCCCACTGACAGGAGAATGGATAAAGTACAGTACACTCATAAATGGAATTTTATGCAACAATGAAAATGAACTATCTATAACTACACGCAAAAATAGGGCTGAACCTCGCAAACATAACACTGAACAAAAGAAGCCAACCACAAAAATAATACATATGTATAACTTACATACATACTGGGATACATATTGTGCAATATATATATAAACTTTGTATAAGTATATAATTCTATATATTTATATAAAATATATTTTAATATAATTACATATAATTACACAAAGCTCAGAAGTTGTAATAAGGATAATCAGAAAGATAATAATTACATATTTAAAAAATAAATAAGAATATACGTGAATGGGATTTTAAAAGATCCACATATCAAAATATACTATAAAAACAGTATGATCAGAACAGTGTCACACACATGGGTAAAACTAATCTTTAGCATCAGAAGGCAGAGAGTATGGCTACAGTTGAGGAAGTAAGGAATACTAAGTAAAGAGAAAGGGAGCAGCACGGGGTTTCTGAGATTTCTGAAATTTTCTTTTACTGATCCAGGTACTAGTTACACAGGTATGTTAACATTTCAAAAGTTGGTTGAGGCCGGGCGCGGTGGCTCAAGCCTGTAATCCCAGCACTTTGGGAGGCCGAGACGGGCGGATCATGAGGTCAGGAGATCGAGACCATCCTGGCTAACACGGTGAAACCCCGTCTCTACCAAAAAAAATACAAAAAAACTAGCGGGGGGGGGGGGGGGGGCGGGCACCTGTAGTCCCAGCTACTCGGGAGGCTGAGGCAGGAGAATGGCGTAAACCCAGGAGGTGGAGCTTGCAGTGAGCTGAGATCCGGCCACTGCACTCCAGCCTGGGCGACAGAGCAAGACTCCATCTCAAAAAAAAAAAAAAAAAAGTTGGTTGAGCTGTACAATTATGGTTTGTGTACTTCTCTGTATATCTAGTATACATTAATATGTATGTTTATCTATCCAGCACATATCTAGTATATCTATATATCTAGTATGTATTTATATATCTAGCATGTATTAATATTTACCAAAAACAAAATATACCTTAAATCCTATTCCAATATGCATTCTATTGAATGCATCTTAAGGATTCCAATAAACCTTTAAGAATGGGAAATAATAAAATCGAGAAGGCAATATAATAAAATTTAGCTATTCCAAGGTCAAATATAAAAGTTAATTCAAAATGTTTACACCCAGAAGAATCAAACAAGCAGATCTGATTGATGGTGGAGGTACAGGAGACCAAAAACTTACTAAGGAAGCTCTACGAGACCTTCGACTCATTGGTTGGTCAAATGGTGGACTGTTAATCTGCAACTTTTCAAGATACCCATCAGGTATTCTGATGTCGGCAGGCAGCGATAACCGCTTATTTAAATCCTTTAAAAAAAAAAAAAAAAAAGGTAATCAAAAATAGAAAAGGCAAGGGCATTTGGCTTTTGTATTCATAGGCTCTAACATATTATTTCTTAGCGATAAGTAACTGTAAAGTTTTATTGCAGTTGCAAAGTTACCTACATGGATTATATGTGATACACTCATGGCAAAAACATTTACTGATTTACTGTAAGCAAACGTATACAGCGAAGTGTTACAGAAATGAAATTTTGCAACCCCAGTAATTTTTAAGTCCTTTCACTGGTAAATTAAACTTGAAATTTACTTTAAAATTATTATAGTAAGAATAGGCAAAGACTACCACAAACTCTGTGATCAGTTTAAATAACTAACCAAGTACATATTATAAGATCTTGTATGCAACATGGGGAAAGAGAATTATATTTATTACTGCCATGTTAATGGCATTTCTACTTTATTTAATTATACAATGCGAGCTGGGAGAAACTTGAAAAGAATCTTGCCTATAATATTATCACATCAAGAAATTTAAGCCCTATAAAAAGAAATTCCTCCTATTCATAACAGCAACCAAATCATGAAACAGAATGGAGAGGTATAGGAACTGCATAAATATTTACTGAGAAATATAAGACTTAAGTATAAAAACATACAATGCCACCAAATTGTAAGAATAAGTAATGAAAAGATACTGGTCCTCCCTATATTAATCTTATAAGTTATATAACCACTAAGAAAACACAATAAGCTTATTCTTAGAACAAAATAAAATGCCTAAAATGTATCGATAATAAACAGAAAAAAATCCAAAAACATTCTATAATAAGAAAGAGTATATGTGTATATGGGGGAGGGATACAGAAATAAGTCTTTCCAGATATTAAAATATACTATAGATCAGGTGCAGTGGCTCAAGCCTGTAATCCTAGCACTTTGGGAAGCCAATATAGTGAAATCCAGTCTCTACAAATAATACAAAAAAATTAGCCAGGCATGGTGGTGTGTGCCTGTAGTCCCAGCTCCTTGGGGGGCTGAGGTAGGAGGATCACTTGAGCCCAGGAGGTTGAGGCTGTGGTAAGCTGAGATCCCACCACTGTACTCCAGTCTGGGTAACAGAATGAGGCCCTGTCTCATAAAACAGAAAAAAATATATACTATAAAAAGAATATAATCTAGAGCATGCCTCCTTGGTGGTGGGGAAACAAATTACAGCTCAATGAAGAATGAGAAACTCCAGATACAGATCCTAATACTAAATAAAACAAATGATTTTAATAAAAATCATCTATAAGGTGAAGAAAAACAAGAAATATTTTCATTAGTATTGTGTCACATAAATATATCATTGATTTCAACAATTGAAAATGTTAATTTATCATTTAGAAAACTGATTAAGTTTTCCTTAACTGATCAAGAAGCAATCCTTTTATAATGAAAATATAACCAACCAATAGGAGAGATACCCTAATCATCATCTCAACAGCATCAAAAAAGCAACAATACTTTTATTTCAAAACATGTTCAATTTTTTTTGCAGAAACCTATTTTAGTTTACAGTATGTACTGAAATAGCAGGAACGATCAACTTATGTCCTCAAGGTTAAGGTTATACCACAACACTTACAAAGCAAAGAAAATGAATTCTTCATCCTTTTACATGGAGAAATAAATGTGCTTCAGAGATTAGTAGGTATAGTGAACCACAAAGGAAAGGACACCCCCTTTTATAATATAATGCAAGAAAAAAAGCTGTGTATTTTATTTATACCTCTTAAAATTTGAAATAGAGAAAACAAAATGCTAATTACCCAAATGAATCTCAAAAATATAATTAAAATAATATTTTCTAAAAAGAAGACATTGCTAATATATCATCCTGTATTTCCAGAATTTTTGAAAATTCACTTCTCCTTAATGGAGAACCTAAAATAACGTTTCACCAAAAATTAAAATAAATGTTTCACAGAATGGGAACAACTATACTGCACATCTATATTGGGATAAAAATGTTAAAAGGTGAAATATTTGCAGACTGCAATTTATGAATGCAAAGAAGTAACTTTCTTACAAGTGTCACATGTCTTCATGAAAATTTTTAAATGGGCATTAACTCCACTTGATATGTATGTATATTAACATATACCAACACACATATTCACAGGTATATTTGTATTTTTTAAATGATTACCTCCATCGAGATCCGTCTATGTATACGATTTCTGAGACAAACACCTGTAGGTGACTGGACTTCATCAGATGATGTCCCAGAAGCTTGGTCACTCTCACCATCTGATCCCATTTTTAGATTTTCATGAACAATATCTATATCAAAAAATGACACATTAAAAGAGATAAACTATATTCTAATATATAATTTATTATCACTATGGGTAAAATATAGAAGGCCAATAAATAAAAATCATAGCATAAAAGTCATTTACATTCTAGGTGCCACAGGTATGCAGTTAATAGATGAAAATATGACTCTAATGTCTTAAAATAGTAGTATGAAATTTTTTTACACTTTCAAATTATGAAAAAAATTAACATTCAAGTTATTATCAAGGGTTGAGTAATATAATATTACTATAATATATTATACTGAGTTTATAATATAAACTGCAAATAATCTCTCTGAGAATGAGCCAGTGCTCTCATTTTCTAGATCTGGGAACTGAGACTTGAGAGGTTAAATGACTTTCAAAAGGTCACGAGGCTTGGACGCAGAGCTGGAATAGATGCCTGGTCATTTGCCTCTTATTTAGTATTCTTTCCACTAAATAATGTGTCACTGGGTCTATGGTCAAATGGAGCTAATTCTTTCAATATTCTTTAAAACACCTCTTAAAAGCTGCTAATGCAGTTTCTCCTCCCTGCACCCTCAGTGTTAAAAATAAAACAAAAAATTATTTGCTGAATATCTACTTTGGACGAGAATTATAAAAACAAGTTTATGATCTTCAAATACTCAAAAATCTGTTCAGAGCAAAAACATATTAGAGTAAAGGTGGGTTATGGTACGTTTAATAGAGATAAAAGTTAAATGGAAGTTGGGCGAGGAAGATAAATTTCATTTGAAAATATTAAAAACAAACATACACTGTTTTCTTTCTTTCTTTCTTTCTTTTTTTTGAGACAAGGTCTTGCTCTCTTGGCCAAATCAGAGTGCAGTGGCACAATCATGGCTCACTGCAGCCTCTACTTCTCAGGCTCAGGTAATCCTCCTGCTTCAGCCTCCCAAGTAGCTGGGAGTACAGGCACCCACCATATCTGGTGTTTTGTTTCGTTTTATTATTATTATTTTTATTTATTTTTTTATTTTATTTTTTTGTAGAGACAAAGTTTTGCCGTGATGTTCAGGCTCATCTTGAACTTGTAGCTATTTATGCCTAGTGTTCCATTATTGGAACGCTAAGCATGTGGGAGTTATTTATATCCTACTGCTCAAGGTCATCACCAAGGTTCGATTGCAAAAATTCAAAAAACTCCAACTTCAGGAATCCACCCACCTTGGCCTCCCAAAGTGATGGGATTACAGACGTAAGCCACCACACCTGGCCAAGTTATATACTTACATACCTGCATTTGTCAGTCATTCTCTAATAACCTAGCAAGAAGAGTATACCAGAAACAAATGCTAGATCTCTAGAACTCCTCTCTTGCCACTATTACTTTCTATACACGTATTCATTTTCCAGAAAGAACCATGTTGTTTCACGCTGCATTGCTTTAACACACTCTTTTTCTCATTTTTAAAAGATGCCTTTTCCTATTTTATCAAACTTGTGAGATCAGGCTTAGTCTTCAAAACTATGCTCATGTGTCATCACTCAGTGAAGTCTTTTCTAATCTCAGACACAGTTGACTACTGTGCCCCCACCCACTGCACTGAAGAACATTTTTTTGTGCATATGATTTTATAAGATCCTTGGGGATGGGATTTAGCTTGCTCACTTTTCTATTTCCAGAACTTAACCAACCGTCTGGCACTTAGAAGGTGCTTAACAAGTATTCAAGGGAACTGCGTATTAACTAACAATCAAGGAATGGCCTAGATAACTAGATCTCTTTTTCAAATGAAGTTATATGAAATATCAATGTGTGAGACAACTGAAAATAGTATTTTATAAGTATGTTAACTTTTTAAAATATTTACATATAAAATTATGAGAACTGCTTAAATTAAGGAGAAATCTGAACTCAAGGGTCTCATATCAACTCTATCTTAGAACTCACTTTATGTCTGTATTTTTGTCTTGGTTAACTCAATATTGAGAAAACTCCAATTAATATTCATAAGCAGTTGCAAATGGTAATGGATTTTTAATAGCTCAATATGTAATCTAAGAATACACTTCAGTCAGTTATGCTGAGATTTCTGGAGAAATTTTATGGTGATATGTGAACAAAAAATTAATTTGGCAGCAAAAGTAATGTATTGGTGATTAATTCCTAACCTCTTAAAATTTGATATATAACACATCTGAGGTCACATAATCTTTTCTGTCACACCTTCAAAATGTTAAAAATAATTTAATGATGCTTTCCATTTCTAGTGAGATATGAAAATCTTCCTTTCCTCAAGAAAATGTTGACTAAAATATAGTATTTTAAAACTTACAGCTGAATGTGCAAGAATGTATCAATAATACCTAGGAAGCAAAAACAAAGAGAGGACTGAAAACCCAAAGCTGTTATGCATAAACTGACTCTTACCACTGTCTTGGGAGAGGCTGCTGATCTTGATGAGAAGGTCCCTGGGTTTACCTTCCACATTGGGATAAATAATGAAGCCCTGGGTTTCTGAGTTACAAGTGAGACCTTCCCACAGAAAGGCTCAACTCCCAAAGTGCTACACCTTTGAGACTTAAAAAGTACACTTGAAAAAAAATCTGTCCTGTTGCACAAGGAACTGGATGACAAAGAAAGCTTACTAATCTCAGACTGTGAATAAATACTTGAGTACCATCTGACCCAAACAAGAAATTACTCATGTCATTAACAAACAAGTGTAATTCTGACATGATTACCAGTTGGTATTTTCATTTCCATCAAGACAAATGTGAAACAATGAAGGCTTGTCAGAATTTTACTCATCTGTCGGGCGGAGAGGGATATCTTTGCTGATCAGGTAATGTAACAGCTGCATATACAATATACTTTTCTCCTTCAGCACAATACTCTTTAAATTTAATCTGCATTACTAACATTTTCAATACACTGTCTTAATTCTAGAACAAAGGTCTAGACCAAGTGTGGCATTTATATGGCCCATGAGCTAAAATGTCTTTTGTATTTTTAAAGGATTATTAAACAGAGAAGAATATGCAATGGAGACTATATGTCCATAAAACCTAAAACATTTATTACTAACTATCCCCTTAAAAAAAGGGTTTGCAAACCCCTGGTCTAGAAAAACAAGAAAACAATAAGCCAAGGCCTGATCTATAGTGTTTTCTGACTTCTTTCTTCATGGACAACTTCAGGCTACCAACATGACAACACTGAACATATGGTTGGGAAGAAATGTGCAATAGCACACCATTATATGGTGTTTTTGACTATAGAGATAGAACAGAAAAAAATAATCCCAATGGCACAGGTAATAGTTAAAAGTGGTTAAAAATTAGGACTTTTGAGTATTCATTACTTTTGTTTTTAATTTAGTTTATTTGTAAACTTATATAATTTAAAAGTTAATAGCTATGTTTAACAACCCGGTTTGCAAAGTTCCTGAAAATTTAACAATCGTCTCTCGTGAACTAGTATGAGCCAACTCCAGCACACCATTCTGTAGAGATACACCTACAGAGATAAAGGCAATATGCATTTCTCACAGAAAAAAACCTCACTGTAGATAAGCTCACACTCCCAAAATTAAACAAACACATTTGGAAACAATATACTATCCCAAGAGTAAGCACATGAAATGTGCAGTAGAATAAAACCCCTAGGAGTTTCAGTAAATATAATTATCTAAGAAGACTATTTTTAAAATCAAAACATAATAGGACAGGTGTGGCGGCTCATGCCTGCAATCCCAGTACTATGGGAGGCCAAGGCAAGTGGATTACTTGAGTCTAGGAGTTCAAGACCAGATTGGGCAACATAGCGAGACCCCGTCTCTTAAAAAAAAAAAAAAATTAGCCAGGCGTAGTGGCATGCACAGGTAGTTCCAGCTACTCAGGAGGCTGAGGTGGGAGGATCATTTCCGCCTGGGAGGTCAGGGCTGCAGTGAGCCTCAATGGCTCCATTGCATTCCCCTCCAGCCTGGATGACAGAGTGAGACACTGTCTAAAAAAAAATAAAAATAAAAACGTAAGACATCATCAAAAAAGGCCAGAGGAATAAACAAATATAAACAGAAACTTGCAAATTTTTTTTCTTGGATATTTAAAGACGTAATGACAGAAGAAGAAACAATTCGGCTGATAACCATATATGCTAATCATTGCACTAGGCTTTATATGGTGATGATCTGAAAAGTTACTGAGGCATGACCCTAAAATAAACACCATCCCAAATTGCCATTCATCTTGAAATACTGCATCCATTTATCATGGGTTTCATTTCCCTCCTGATGGACAGGTTTTTCAAATATTACTTCTCTGTACTGTCAGCACTACTACTTCTCTAGAACTTTCCATCTTTCTGCTATTCCTCTTGATCTCAACTTGATTTTTATCTGACAGAAGAAACCAGATAATAAAAGTTGCTGACTTTTATACAACTAAAACTTAACAATGTACGTGACGTATAATCAGAAAGGTAAACACAATAGACAAGTAATCAAATTACCTAATCTGCTTCCATTTCTGGGCATTGCCATGAAGGAACCAAGGCTCCCTCCAATAACACTGTGTGGTCTCCGCAATGGGGGCTTCTTGAAAGATCCTGTGTACTGGTGGAGGAAGGAATGCATGCTGTGAGACGTTGGAGGCCTGCCATTCTTCACAATAGGCTCTGTAGTTCATAGCATTCAAAAATCATTCCATCATCAGCCCAAGATCCAGGATCACATGAGAAGGATTGGGAAAGCAAAACAGAAAGCAAAACAAAAAGTTGTAACAGAGATTATTACATTTAGCCTCATTGCTTTGCTTACCTATACACAGTACTAAAATTAAAATAGTTTCTCTGAAAAAAATACTTAAGAAAACACTTGAATATTTTAAGTTGGTCTAATAACCATCCATTTCTTATATAATCAAAAGCGGCTAAGAACCACAAAACTACTAATATACCTAACCAAATTTTCATCCATTTGTTTATTTTAGTGTATCTCAAGAATGTTTCCATACCACTCCTCCATTTACTCACTACCTGTGTGCCTTATTTTAAGCATGCTTGGCTGCGCACGTGGCTTACAACTGTAATCCTAGCACTTTGGGAAGCCGAGGCAGGCAGATCACCCAAGGTCAGGAGTTTGAGACCAGTCTGACCAATATGGTGAAACTCCATCTCTACTAAAAACACAAAAATTAGAACAGCCGGGCACGGTGGCTCAAGCCTGTAATCCCAGCACTTTGGGAGACCGAGACGGGCAGATCACGAGGTCAGGAGATCGAGACCATCCTGGCTAACACGGTGAAACCCCGTCTCTACTAAAAAATACAAAAAACTAGCCGGGCGAGGTGACAGGCGCCTGTAGTCCCAGCTACTCGGGAGGCTGAGGCAGGAGAATGGTGTAAACCCGGGAGGCGGAGCTTGCAGTGAGCTGAGATCCAGCCACTGCACTCCAGCCTGGGCGACAGAGCGAGACTCCGTCTAAAAAAAAAAAAAACACACAAAAATTAGCTGGGCGTGATGGCATGCGCCTGTAGTCCCAGCTACTCAAGAGGCTGAGACAGGAGAATTGCTTGAACCGGGGTGGCAGAGGCTGCAGTGAGCCGAGATCGTGACACTGCACTCCAGCCTCAGCAACAGAGCAAGACTCCGTCTCAAAGAGAAAAGAAAAAAGAAAAAAGAAATTAAGCATGCTTTAGAATATAAAAGACATGGTCCCAGCCTAAAGGAATTTACATCCCTGTTTGCTGGACATTCAAAATGGTATGTCAATTAGTGAATAAAGCAGAAGTACCTAAATACATATCAATACAAAGGCTCCAAGTTTATTCCCCCGAATTTGGGATTAATATAAAGAATTTTTAAACAATCACAGACCCATAACCAAGCAGAAACATTTAAAAAATATAATACTTAAAAGCTATTTAATTATGCATGGGGGAGAAACTGTTTTGTAATGTTTATTGGAAATCTCATGACTCCTTTCCACCTCCAAAGAAGAGCTCTGATACAGGTTAAAGATACATCTTGTGATACACAATTAATCTTCTATATTAGAATTCTGTTTATACTGATAGCAGCCAAGGAGTTTTAAAAAGAACTGGGCTGCTCTGAATACCTTCTTTTTAAAATGAAGCCAACTATTCTTCTGTAGCTAACAATCAGGCATAAAGATACCTCCTGATCAGGGAATTCCTCTGCCTGTAAAGGTTTCCCAACCAAGGACAGGCTGACAGGAGGAGCTGGCTACAAGCCTTAAAGTGAAAGGCTTTTCTCACAAGAAAATGTTAGGATCCGAAGAATAGGACCAGGGTATGGGCTCCAGAAAAATGGACCAAGAAGGCCATGTGGCCTGAGCCTCTACTAATACTGGTTGCCTGAAAGTGTAGAGGAAGGATGGGGCATGAAGGCCCAAAGGCTCACTCAAGGTCCAAGCTATCTAATCTGGGTCAAAGACCAGATGGGAGGTAGGGGCAAATGCCTACCGAGTAATACAGAACACGTGTCTAAAGTTTCCTGTGATCTATACATTCCTTGGAAGTACCTGAAAAGAATCTGGGGGTCTTAAATCTAGCAAAATAATCAATGATTTAATAACGAATAAGTAGGGGCTATCTGATATAAACGCATAAACAAATTACGAACAATGTGAGATAATACAAGCTACAGCATACAGTAAGATTTTTCTCAGCCAAGCATGATGGCGTGCACCTGTAGTCCCAGCTACTCAGGAGGCTAGAGTGGGAGGAGTTTGAGGCTGCAATGAGCTAAGATAATGCCACTGCATTCCAGCCTGGGTGGCAGAGTAAGACCCTGTCTCAAGAAAGAGAAAAGAAAAATGAAATTGTTTTTCTCTTTCTAGGTCATTTCACGTGTGAAATATCACAATATTAAAATATTAAATACAAATTATGCAAATACTTTGCCTACAGACAACACTTTAGTTGCTCTGTAAAGCTCTCCTGGAGAATATAGCTTGATTGTTCTGGAGAATATAGAAAAAAAATGGGGATCATAAGGACATACTATTTGATAAACACTACTCTAGACACTAGCCATCAACTGGTGAACAAAACAACTATTCTCAGAGTGCATAAAACCTAACAGGGAAAAAAACACACACACGAAGTCAGGTAATGACAGGCAATATGCAAAAGACTAAAATAGAGGGATGTGGAAATGAGTAACTAGTTATTTTACACTGTATACTGAGGAAAGTTCTCTCTGCTGAGATAATTTTAACAGAAATTTAAATGCAAGGAAGAGCCAGTCAGGGAAGATGGATAAGTTGTGGATAACAGAATATTCCAGATAGAGAAAAAAGCTACTGCAAAAGCTGACATACGGCAGGGTTTGACTTGTTAGAACAGTGGTCCTCAAACTTTAACATGCTTCAGAATCATCTTCAAGGATCTGTAAAACGTAAGATTGCTGGGTCTCACCCACAGACTTCCTGGTTCAGTAGGTCTGGGATGGAATCTAAAAATATGTGTTTCTAACAAATTCCCAGGCCCTGCTGACATTGCTGGTCCAGAGATCACACTTTGAGAACCACTGTGTTAGAGGACTAGAAAGAAGGCAAGTATAGCTAGAGTACCTAACCGTGCAGGGAACAGTGGTAATAGGTGAGACCAGAGAGGTAAGGAGGGAACAAGTCATTCAACATTTTATACTTCACCATAAAAGTTTGAATTTTATTCTCAGATTGGAGGCAGTTATGGTAGCTTTGAAGCAGGGGAGTGATATGATCTGATTCATGTTTCAAAAATATCACTGTGAAGGGTTAGAGATAGTAGGAGGTAAGGGGGTAGGGATGACTACAAAAGGGTAACGAGGTATCTCTTGTCATGATGAAATAGTTATCTTGACTGCAGAGGTTATACGAATCAACACAGGTGAGGACATGACACAGAACTATATTTAGACTTTATTCCAGTATCTATTTCCTGGGTTCTGTAGTTACATAAGATGGAACCACAATGGTGGGGGGGGACTGGGAGAACGGTACAAGTATGGGTCCTTTCTATATTATCTTTGCAACTTCCTTTGAATTTGTAATTATTGAAAATCATTTTTTAAGATACCACCTTCGTTGCTGTTTGAAAAACAGGCAATAGGGAATCAAGAGCAAAAGGAGATTACTACAGTACCCTAAGTAACAAATGTTGGTGGCTTAGACTAGGATAGCTGTACTGAAGACGGAGGGAAGCAGGCAAATTTAGGACATATTACAAAGGCAGAGAAGCAACAGGCCAGCAGACACGATTGCTAAATTCGTTTCACACACACTCCTACCACCCAGCTTTTAGTCAGCATTTATAGTAAAAACATCTATTCTAAGATTTTTTTTTTCTTTTTTTCCAGGCAGGGTCTTCCTCTGTTGCACAGGCTGGAGTGCAGTGGTGCAGTCACAGCTCACTGCAGCCTCAACCACCTGGGCTCATGTGATCCTCCCACTTCATCCTCCCCACCACAGCTGGGACTACAGGCACACACCATCACACCTGGCTACTTTGTGTCTTTTTGGTAGAGATGGGGTTTTGCTATGTTGCCCAGCTAGTCTCAAACTCCTGGGCTCAAGTGATCCTCCTAACCTCGATCTCCCAAAGCACTGGGATTACAATGAGCCACCATGCCTAGCCCCAAAATATTTTTAAATCTTTGCCAGATCAACTGTTAAAAATTTATGAAACATGATTTATTAATGGACTATAATTGGAATTGTGCATCAGTCACATCGATCGGGGTGCCCAACTCCTGGGTCACAGACCAGTACTGGTCCATGGCCTGTTAGGAACCTGGCCAAGAGGTGAGCAGTGGGCTAGTGAGCAAAGCTTCATCTGTATTTACAGCCACTCCCCATCACTCACATTACTGCTTGAGCTCCACCTCCTGTCAGATCAGTGGCAGCATTGATTCTCACAGGAGTACTAACCCTGTTGTGAACTGTGCGTGCGAGGGATCTAGGTTTTGTGCTCCTTATGAGAATCTAATGCCTGATGATCTGTCACTGTCTCCCACCACCCTCAGATGGGACCATCTAGTTGTAGGAAGACAAGGGCAGGGCTCTCACTGATTCTACATTATGGTGAGTTATGTAATTATTTCATTATATATTACAATGTAATAATAACAGAAATGAAGGGCACAATAAATATAATATGCTTGAATCATCCTGAAACCATCCCCCCAACCTCAGTCTGTGAAAAAACTGTCTTCCACAAAACTGGTCCCTGATGCCAAAAAGGTTGGGGACCTCTGATACAGATGACTATCATAATCATGAGTTTGTAAAAGTTATTTATGTGGTAGAAAATTGGAAGCCACAATGGTGGGGGTTGGGGGCAGGGAGGAGACAACAGGAAGGTAAAGGAGAGAAAAGAATCAGGGACAACACCTAGATTTTTAGTTTTCGTAACTGGTTAAGTGAGGAAAGTTTGAGGAGA
>NC_045443.1:93781093-93841731 GCF_002776525.5 Piliocolobus tephrosceles
AGATTTTTAGTTTTCGTAACTGGTTAAGTGAGGAAAGTTTGAGGAGAGGCAGATTTTGGAGAAAGGAAATCAAGAATTCTGATTTGGTCATATGAAGTCTAAGATTCCCATTATACATCTATGTGGAGAAGACAAGAAGGCATTTAAATATGAATCTAGAGATCCAGACGAAGAGCCTAACTGGAAATTCAGACTTAGGAGTAGTCAACATATATATGCCAGCAGAAATTATAGGATTGGATGAGGTGACCCAAGGAGAGGGTATAGACAGAGAAGAGATTGTGGCCCATGAGAGAGCCACAATAAAACAGAATAAACTATTCTAACACTTCCAGATCTTGAAAGTAATTAACTGGCCAATTCAATAATAACACTAAGGGAAATAAGTCAGACACAAAAGGACAAATATTATATGGTTCCATTTATATGAGGTACCTAAGAATAGGCAAATTCATAGACAGAAAGTAGAATGGTGGTTACCAGGGGCTGGAGAGAGGAGGGAATGTAGAGATATTGTTTAATGGGTATAGAGTTTCAGTTTGGGATGATGAAAAAGTTATAGACATGGGTAGCAGTGATGGTTACACAATGTAAATAGACAAGTATTTAATGCTGCTGAATCGTATACTTCAAAATGTTAAACTTTGTGTTATATATATTTTACCATAACTTTTAAAAAGTAATGGAAATCTACATGAAACACTGCAGATCTTTTATATTCTATAATTAGTTCCAAGTAAGGATTTCCAATGATTTTTACCACCACAACATGGCAAACATTATGATTCCACTAAGAAGTGTTATTTGGCATCTTATTTATCTGGATCTTTTCATTACATGAACTATGATCAGGAACATGCAATTTCACAGCCCAACTCGTAGCCTAAGCCATTCCCTCCTCCCAATCCTATGGGAGGAATCTGTTAGGAACCTGGCCAAGAGGTGAGCAGTGGGCTAGTGAGCAAAGCTTCATCTGTATTTACAGCCACTCCCCATCCTATGTAAATCCTAATCCTCTTTTAAACATTACTACTGGCCTGATCCCATTCTATCTAGATCCTACATATATCCAATGGAGTTTATGCTTTCAGCTTCAACCTTCCCTGGAACTTGTCCTATGTGTAGGAGTTAGTCCTCCTTAAACTCCCTATGTTATCCATTGTTGTAAAAACAGTTACTGTTATAATGCCACCACAAACTGTCAAAGACAAACTGTCACAGCTATCATGTAAGAGATCAGCAAGATAAAGAGACCGAGGTGAAAAGACAGAGGCTCACAATATCCATAAAACTGGGATTTGTTGACTCCAAATATGACAAATTGCTCTACTGTACAAATAGAGCTGTTAAGAATGAGAATTTGGAATCTCAGGAGAACTAGGCCATTTTAATCTTTGCCTTTTGGTGTTACTTCTAATCCTAAATAATCATGATAAGTGACATTCTGTTAGGTTTATTTGACTACACTTTTTGGGAACATGTACATTAGATGAAGAATTTCAGTTGGTCAAGAAGTCTCAGGTAGTATATGTACAATATAACATAATTTTACCTTTCTACAACTGTGATTTATTCTCTTCCTCACATTTAAATTGTCACCTATTCTCCTCATCCGATTCAATACTCTCAATATATCTTCCCATTACAAGAAAAATAAGTTCAAGACTATGTAAACACAAGATTCTGAAATATAACTTTCTGTGGTAAGTCTTAAAATAGAATTAAGACTTATCAAACATGTGTTCTGCTGCAGTGACAGTAAAAAAAAAAAAAAGACATCAAATAAATTGAGCATCTATGAGGGAAAGCTGTAGCTCAGATGAACTGAATTTTTAATTGAGATGAAATTCTTATAACATTAACCATTTTAAAGTATACAATTCAGTAGCATTTCATATACTTAGAAGGTGGTACAACCATAACTTCTCTGTTTTCCAAAACATTTTCGTATCGCCAGAGAAGATCCCATACACATTAACCAGTCACTCCTCAGTCTATTCTCCCTGTCAGCCTCTGGGAACCACTAACCTGCTTTTTGACTCTATGGATTTACCTATTCTGGATACTTCATATAAATGGAATCATAAGAGTATTTTGGGTCTGGCTCCTTTCAGTTTTCAAAGTTCATCTATGCTATCACACATAGCGCTTCATTTACGTATTGAATAATATTCCATTCTATGGAGAGACCACATTCTGTTTATCCATTCATCTGCTGATGGGCATCTGGGTTGTTTCCATGTTAGCTGTTGTGAACAGTGTTGCTACAAATGTAAATATTTGTGTACAAGACTTTGATTACCTGTTTCAATTATTTGGGGTATATTCCTAGGAATAGAATTGTTGGGTCATATAGTAAGTCTATGTTTAACTTTTTGAAGAACTGAGGTAAATTAATTTTTGACAGGTTTTTTTTGTTTTGTTTTGTTTTTGAGATGGAGTCTAGCTCTGTTACCCAGGCTGGAATGCAGCGGCACCATCTCGGCTCACTGCAACCTCTGCCTCCTGAGTTCAAGCAATTCTCCTGCCTCCTGAGCAGCTGGGGGACTACAGGCATGCGCCACCACATTCAGCTAATTTTTGTATTTTTAGTAGAGACAGGTTTCACCATGTTGGCCAGGCTGGTCTAGAACTCCTTACGTCCAGTGATCTGCCCACTTTGGCCTCCCCAAAGTGCTGGGATCACAGGCATACGCCACCATGCTTGGCCTTGACAGGTTTTTAAAAATTGAACATTCAACACTTCTCAGTTGGTAAAAAGAAACCTGATAGGCTCAAAATTCTTTTTCTTCCAGGCACTACAGAAAAAATTATTTTATACATTTCAGTTTGTAAATTTTTGTGCAAAAATTTTATTTCGTATTTAGGGAAAGGTATATTGAGTTAAGGCCAGTATCTTTAAATCAACCAATTTGCACTTTCAACTTTTTTTTTTTTAACATACTGAATACAAATTCAGGATTCTTCATTCCCAGGTTCAACCCACCTGTCAATGTGCAAACATACTAGTTTCTATAAACAAAGTAATGTGAATTATATTATAGATTTATAACTGAGTTAAAACCTTCATAGTATGACTCAGTTATCAAAATGAGAGAGATAATATCTCACATTCTATTTGGATAGAGGTTGAACATGCATGAGTGAGACTATGGGTATAAGTATAACCAAATGCATCATACACATAATTTTTCCAAGATGTTTACAGTATTACCCCCAATTAATGTGTTCTAGATCTAGAGTATGCATGAGAGTCATGTGCCTAGATACACAAGAGTAGGACTGTGATCATGCCTGTGACTAATCGAGAGACAAGTGACCAAACATTGGTCCAAAGGCAGTTTATTAAGGGAAATTATAAACTACTGTTATGTGCCGTGTGATGTTTCAGTCAATGATAGACATCATATACAACAGTGGTCTCATAATATTATAACGGACCTGAAAAACTCCTATAGCCTAGTGATGCCAGTGTTGCCGTACCCGCTATAACATAGTAGCACAATGCATTTCCTTTTCTATGTTTAGATATACTTAAGATACAGAAACACTTACCATTGTGTTACAACTATCTACAGTATTCAGTACCATAATATGCTGTACAGGTTTGTAGCCTATAATTTAACAGGTTGTACTATGTAGCCTAGGTGTGCAGTAAGCTATGCTACCTAGTTTTGTTAAGTGTACTCTGATGTTTGCGGTGATGAAATGGCCTAATAACACATCTCTCGGAATGCATCCCCACTGTTAAAGCAATGTATGACTATATATTCCTCTTACTCCTTCAGCTAGCATTATGCTACTATTTGGCATTAAACAAAGCTCACTTTTGCTTCATAAACTGCTTACATTGTATGTGAGAAGATCAATTAAAAAGTATATACTTGACATTCACTATGCTATATTATCTGAATTCTGGCATGGACTGCATCTGTGTATGTGACCTAACAGCTTTTATACCCTAAAATATGTTCCACAAGAAAAGAATGTGTTGGAATCAGCTATTAGGCACTGACAGGTGACCAAAAAGGTGTAGAATCTCTGTGAAAGCTGTCAGTGAAATCCATGTGCTATCACAGAGAGAAAATAAGCAATAGTAGATTATGGTAGCCTATGCTACCAGCAATCTTTGTAACCCAAGAGGAATCAATGTCTCTTACGACATATTCAAGTATTACTTCAAGTAGGTCAGGTCAAGAAGAAACTCAACAGATAACCTATTTGCCCTTCTTTACTACCTATTAAAAGTTACTACTGTAATAAAAGAAGTTTTAATAAACATATACATATTGAAAAAACAAGTATTTTTAATCTTTCACCATTTGTTAAAAACAAAGCATGTTTTATGATAGTTAATACCAAAATATTCCAGAAAATATGCAATTGGTCTAAAATATTAGCTAAAACGTATGTTCATTTTCTTTGACTCATACCTTCTCTTTAGGAAAAGAGATTTGTCTTGTAGTCAAATACTAAAAATATGTCACAGAAATCATCCACTATGATATATATATATACTGTGCTTATTTTATTCCTGATCATTGGCAAACACATTGGCAAGACCCTTCTATCATAACAGTAAGCACACTGGGCTTCCCACCCCAAAAATTCAATGAGGGGGTCTAAAAGAGAATTAAGGATTTTGCTCTGTGTATCTAGAAGAGGTCCTCTGGCAAGAGGAACAACAGTAAAATCATAATCTTTGAGATTTGACCCAAATGTACAATTTGCTCCTCCTACATATAACTATATCCAATTTATTATATTAAATTTCCTACTGAGCCCAACCCTCTCCTCCCTACCATGACAAAAACAAAACGACGCCAGGCGCGGTGGCTCACACCTGTAATCCCAGCACTTTGGGAGGCCGAGGCAGGCAGATCACTTGAGGTCAGGAGTTCAAGACTAGCCTGGTCAACATGGTAAAACCCCTTCCCTACTAAAAACACAAAAAACTTAGCTGGGCATGGTGGCCCATGCCTGTAAACCCAACTACTCAGGAGGCTGAGGCAGGAGAATCACTTGGAACCCAGGAGGCAGAGGTTGCAGTGAGCTGACATTGTGCCACTACACTCCAGCCTGGGCGACAGAGCGAGACTGTCTCAAAAAAAAAAAAAAAGGTAGATGTTCTCAAGGAAAACCTTAACAAATGAATGAAAGGGTCCTTGCAGAACAGTAGCAATGCTGTAGACTTTGAAGTGAAGAAATTTGGGTTCTAAAGTACTGGTTCTGGAGCTGGGTAACCTTGAGCAAATAATGACCCTTCTGAGGAAAGGAAATAAGAAAACTGGAGCCTGGGTAGAATAAATGGCTTACCCAGAGTCATCAACTAGGAAATGTTTAAGTGTATTAGTGTATCCAAATCCAAACCCATGATTTTAAAAGTCCAGAGCCTACTCCACTATACCTTTTCGTCTGTCAAAACGTAAGTATTTGCATTCTAGTGGAAGGGGTAAGCGTATTCATGCTTTCTAACCACTGCCACAAATCCCTAACAGGAGAATTTCAGGTACAGGTAAGGAAGATTTGCCAGATACTCTGCACATCATGACACACTGAAAGCCAGTCACGTAAGTTCCTTCCCAGTTATTATTATGACATCCCTAGTGCTATTTCAGATTTGAGTATGTAGCCTTCCTCTAGAAATTTCACCAGGATTTTGTATTTAATACATTTAACAAGCTCTTATTTTAACATCTGGATACTACTACTTTATGTTGTAAAAAGCACTGTCGAATGCATGAAACATTATGAAACTATGAAGAAGCCACAAACAGAAATTTCACACACTTCCTATGCACTTTTAAGCTGTATTAACTTGGGTTATAATAACGAAAATATTAATAGTTATTTAACAATCAAGATAATATTATAAAAAATGGAAGGATATGTGGAATAGAACAATTCATCAGGGTTTGAGACCAGGTATGGTAATGTTGGAATGAGAAGGAAATATTTCAGTTAGTAAGCAAACAAAAGTTGTATAGTCTTCATTTTCCTAAGAAACCACGGAATGAGACAGAAATAAACAAAAGGAAGCTATTATGAACGTATCTAAAAAGTATATTTACATTCTATTCATAAAGTAAAAGGAAGAAGCATCTCCCACTATGCCAAATATTTACCATTATCCTTGCTGCTGTTTTCTTCAATAGTCATTTGTTCAGCCAATTCAGACAATGATTCATCAATAGTCTGGCTTCCTCGGAGAGTGAGGGACAGCCTTCTCTTAAATTTTTTCATCCTATCAATCGAATGCGGCTTGAAAAATCCTGAAAGAAAAGAATAAACACAAAACTAAAGCTACAAATATTTTACCACTAAAGAAAAATACCACCTGGGTTTACTGGAAATTTTTAAAATAGGAATATAATGAGGAATTCTCACTTCTGCCAAACATCACCAAATCCAACCCCTTCTTTAAAAAGATCCACCTACTCTGAATAATGCTGTATTTATTTGGCATCATCAGAAGAGCAGGAATTCCATATAACTAAAGAGTGGGACTTTAAGCATCACACATAAGTTTAGAAGGATTGGAAATTTTCTTAAAATGTGTATTTTTAAAACTATTTTAGTAAAATATCAACATTATTTTGATGCTTAGGTTCCATCACATAAATATCAATCATCATATTGGAACCAGCCAGTGGTATCTTCAGATGTAACTGGGGGGACGGTAAGGTAATGGAGGAAGTCAAAGAACAATGTTTGACAATTAAACACCTCCAAACAAGAAATTTTCCTTTTTACGCTCTCACACAGCCAGTACACTAGAGTTTGGTTTTGTTTTTCCTTGTTAGGCTTTGAAGTGTCTCTTTCATCCTAAGAGAACCAAGCTTTAGAAGGAAGAAACGAAAGCCAAATTAGCTGGTACTGAATGCCTGACACACAGTAGATACTTTCCTATCTCTAATTAAGTCTTCCTCATTCTGAAAAGCAAAGTATACTATCCCATTTTCATACATGAGGAAACATGCTCAAAGAAGTTCCTTGACTCATGTCAAACACATAAATGACAGAACTGAGATTTAAAACCAGAATTACCACTTACTTTTTCCTCCATACTTTAACATCTTTGAAATCAGAATGTATCTCACAATTAATGTGATATCAAAATGTTAACTGGCAGTATTTTTTCTTATGGGTACATAAATTAATGGTATAATTCACAGTAGAGTCTTGGATATGATGAAACAAGGTACTCATTGCCAAACCCAAATTCTTGACCCACAATTTCCTTTCTAACTTGGTATTTCTGTGATGAGCTGGCTTACCAGATTGCCATGCACGCTATAACCATTATCCCAACCAACCAAGAGTAAGGGCCATATAACACCTCTATGTTAAAGTACTGGGGATTTACCATCCAGCTCTGGATATCTATTTTATATCTGTACATGTTTTGCTTATTTTCTCAGTATAAGAGTTTATGCTAAGTAACTGAGTTTACTGAACAGGTAACCTATGCATATTATAGAATGATTTTTGTTTGCTCAAAAGCTGGGGGGAGGTATCACAAATAAACTGACAAGTAATAATTTTATATTTTACCACTTTAATATTATATACTTATTATATTTTAAAATAGAAACCAGCTGGGCATAGTGGCTCATGCTTGTAACCCTGGCATTTTGGGAGGCCAAGGCAGGAGGATCTCTTGGGGTCAGGAGGTTAAGACTAGCCTGGGAAACAGTGAGAACTTGTCTCTACTGAAAACACAAAAAAAATTAGCCAGGCATGCTGGCATCTGCCTATATGCTCAGCTACTCAGGAGACTGGGGTGGGAGATCACTCTGAGCTCAGGAATTTGAGGCTGCAGTGAGCTATGAATGTGCCACTGCACTCCAGCCTGAGTGGTAGAATGAGATGCTGTCTCTTAAATAATGTTAATAAATTTTTAAAATTCACTATAATAAAAATACCAAAAAATACTAAACACACATTAAAATAGCAAGAGTTGTGACTGCACTTCAATAAGGACTCTTTTCACCCACATGCTCTAAAATAAGAGACATACTTTGGTGAGATATACTTTGGTGAAATATTGAAAAGTTCCTATTCCTTAGCTCAGTTTAAAGTCAAGTTTATGCTCCTAAATGTTTTCTATTAATGTATCCTCCAGTTCACAAATCCTCTTTTCATCTGTGTCTAATCTACAGTTAAACCCATCTGTTGTGCTCCAAGTTTTAGTTACTGTATTTTTCAGCTCTAGAATCTCCATTTGATTCTTTTCTACAGATGCTAGTTCTCTAGTGAAATTCTCCACCTCGGCATCTATTTTCATGAACCAAATACAGTATTTTACAGCACCTGTTTTTAACTCCAAAGTCTGCACAATCTGTGGATCTGTTTCTCTTGTCAATTTTCTTCTCTTGATCTTCTTGTATGCTTAGTAATTTTTTATTGTATGTAAGACACTGAGTTATCATATGCAAATGTGTATAGAAAAACTGTAGAGCCTCCAGATGATGTTACCTTCTTCCAGAAAGAATTTAATTTTTATTTTTTTAACAGTCTCTGTAGGAGCAGACTGACGCAATCCAATTGGGACTGAGCTGACCTGAGACTGGGTTTCAGACACTATAAAGATTGGTAGGCCTCTGATTTGTCATCACTCTATGGTGTGGCTCTTCAACAGATTCTAACTCTAAACCTAGGGCCAGAACAACAACAACAAACTACTGAAAGCTCCATTCAACTTCCTCAGTCGTTTTTTGCTCATCTCTTACGCCTTGCTCAGCTTTTATCTTCTTACCCCCAACAGTCTAAGTTGGAAAATGGATCAAGAGGAAAACCAGCACAGAGTGTGTCTGCCTCCCTTCTCTCCTGAATCTTGACTCTTCAAGCGTTGATTCATGGAGAAGCTTTACAATGCCTTCAAAATGATTTTTCCCCCCAGCATTTCTAGTTTGCAGCAGTTTTAGTCTGTTACAAGTTACTCCATCATAGGCAGAAATGGAGGTTTTGATGTGGATTAGATAATACATGCACTTTCCAAGCAAGGTGAACTTAAAGGAGAAAGTTAACCAGGAAGTTGATTCCAATTAAGAAACCTGTTAATTGTACAGTTATTCTAAATGCTATTCTTTACTTCTGATAGTCAACCCTTATAGCTCTACCTTGAGTAACTCATGCCATTTGTTTAAACATATTAGATATTTAAGTTGTACTGAGCTGTTGCCACTCTCATCTACCCTTTGTTTCTGTAAGACTTTACACTAGCGACATCTTCCTTTGTTAGGCTTCCAAATCACCCTGTGCAGTAAAGAAGTAACTAGGGAGGCTTGGGGTACTCTAACTCTGCACTTCTGAAAAAAGCACTAGTCTGTGAGAGGCTCCTGGGAGATAACCTCCAAGCCCTTGGAATATCCTGCGTGGTAAGAGTGTCTCTGTATAAGAGAGACCTTGGATCACATCAGATAATCTATATAAACAATATGAATTATGTTTAATGCTTGTTTTGTGTGCCTGGGACTTTTGCACACACTGTATCAGCTTGATTTCTCAGGTGAGGAAGGACCTGCAGGAGAGACTGGAGATTGAGTAACTAAAGTCAGTCATATGAGCACTCCATGCCTATCTAACAGATCCACAGTAATTTTCTTCCACAAGACTCAGGTGAGCTTCTCTGGTTAAAGTTCTTTGCATGTTGTCATAGCCCATGCAACTCCAGTGGAAGAAGACAAATGAAAGCTCACATCTGGATCCTCCTGGACTTCAAGCTATATACCTTTTCTCTTTGTTGATTTTCATCTGTATCTTTTAGCCATAACAAATCATAACCATGAGTTTAACAGCTTCTCATAACCATGAGTTTAACAGCTTTTCTACGGGTCCTTCGAGCAAATCATCAAGCATGATGGGTTGGTCTTGGGGATTCCCAACACACACTCCAAGAAATCTACATGCCCCAACAACAAGTCCTAAGAGATGGTAGCTCATAACTACCAACATTTCCGACTCCAACTTTCTCAAACACAGGCATCTAGTCACTAATGTGTATCCAACTATACAGACATCACCACTTCAGAATCTTGCCACACCACTTTTGAATGACCATTTTGCTGACCACCGGACCTGCGTATTGTTCTGGATGACAAGTAAGGACCAAATAATAAAATATTACAGAAATGTTACTACACAATTAATTCATATAACATAGTAACATTCTGTAACATAGACCAACTATAAATGGATTCAGTATCTATTACAGCACAGAACTGAGCTGTCCAAAACTGTAGCCAACAGTAGGCTAATAAGCACTTATTACGTATGTAGACACACTTAAAAGTATGTAGTCCAAACTGAGTTGTGCTCCAACTGTAAAATACACAGTGGACTTTGGTTGCCAGGGGCTGGGGGAAGGACAGGAAAGGGAAGTTATTCTTTAATGGGTACAGAGTTTACATCTTGCAAGATGAAATAGTCATTTCATTTTCTATTCTGGAGATAGAAAATGGTGAAAGATGCAGAAAAATATGAAATAAATACTGCTGAACTGCACTTAAAAATGACAAAGATAGTAAATTTTGTGAAGTGTATTTTACAACTTTTTTAAAAATTAAAAAAAAAAACTTAGTGGCTTCAGACAATAACATTTATTATCCCTCACCAAAAAAAAGTTAGTAACTATTATATTAATAACATGTTGAGGGCCAAGCGCAATGGCTCATGCCTGTAATCCCAGCACTTTGAGAGGCCGAGGTGAGCAGATCACTTGAGGCCAGGAGTTTAAGATCAGCCTGGTCAACATGGCAAAACTCCATCACTACTAAAAATACAAAAATTAGCCAGGCATGGTGGTGCGTGCCTGTAATCCTAGCTACTTGGGCTGAGGCATGAGAATCACTTGATCCCAGAGGGCAGAGGCTGCAATGAGCTAGGATCGTGTCACTGCACTCCAGCCTGGGCGACAGAGTGACTCTGTCTCAATAAATAAATAAATAAAATAATGTTGAAAAATATTTTAGATGTTTGGTTAAGTAAAAAATATCACCAAAATTAACTCTGCCTTTTAAAAAGTTTTCAAAAAATATGCCTACAAAAATCTTAAAAATTACATATGGGGTGCCCATTACATTTCTACTGGACAATGCTGATATGAAGCATCAAGTAGATATTCATGGTTTTAAGAGAGTCCAAAAGAAAACAAAATAGAATCACATAAACGTTAACCTTTTCTTCATATAGTGCATTTGAACAATGTATCAGGACATTCTATGTGCTTCTAACTCAGAATAATATGCATGGCACTTATTTCATCATCAAAGAGTGAAGAAAATCCTTGTCTATAAAACAATTTTAACTATACTTATTTTATATTATGTCAGGAATAAGAAAGTTATTTCTAATTCCTAAAAACAAAAGAAAAATACTTATAAAGCTAAACCTTACTACAAAATTTTCAAATAAAATCACATCTTCAAATTGTTCCTATTTTTAATCTGTGGTATAATTGTAAAGTTTTAATTAAGTTACAGTGATTTGTAAACACAGATAATAAAGAATTTCATTACCACAGCCTAAGCCTAGATCATTATTACAGAAAAAATATTCCCAGATGAAATAGGTTCCTTGACATTTCTAATCATCTTTAAGTAGAACTGTGCATATCAACTTTTCTCGTTAGCTGAGAACAAAAGCACATATGCTAAGCTAAAATCACCTTTTGTGATGTAAAAACTACTACTTACATTAAAAACTACTACTTACTACTACTTACATTGGCTTTAAGGTTAATTTTTAATATTTACTGTAATAGAGCAGTGCTAAATTACTGATTATCTAAAATTTGAACACTCAAGAGTTTGGTTAAAATATTTTATCACTTTAATAAAAATGTTTGAGATTATTAAGATCTTTACACTATCATTTCTTTTTTTAACTTTTAGGTTCAGGAGTACACGAACATGTTTGTTATATAGGTAAACTGCACATACGGGGTTCTGTGGTATGCAGATTATTTTGTCACCAAAGTAATAAGTATAACACCCAATAGGTAGTTTTTTTATCCTCTCCCTCCTCCAATCTTCACCCTCAAGCAGGCCCCGTTGTCTGTTGATCGCCTCTTTGTGTCCATGTGTTCTCATTGCTTAGCTCCCACTTAGGAGTGAGAACATGTGGCATTTGGTTTTCTGTTCCTACATTAGTTTGCTCAGAATAAATGGATGAATCTGGAGGCCATTATTCTACACTACTGTTTCTATGAATATTAAGATAGATTAAACAATGTGACTTAATGGTAAACGACTAAATGTTCACATTTCAGTTAAATGTCATTCTTCAGAGGGCCCTTTTCTGACTCTATTCCTTTATCCTTAGTTTTTACTCATAGCACTTATCATATAAATATACACATACACACACACATATTGCATATGTATACACACACACACATCTATGTACATGTGTGTACTGCAAAACTAATGTTTTTCTAGATGTCAAAAACACTGCTAACTTTCTGTAATACTTAGATCAAATTTAAAACGGTAGAAGGGCAGTAAAGGGTAACAGAATGACAGCATATAACTCTCCATTTAAAGACAGTTGAAAATGTTCAAAAATCAGTTCTCAACAACAAGCACATAAAAGGAACTTGCAAACATAATGCATTATCTTACTTCACCTTGGGCTAAACTTCTTGGATTATCAGCTATACAATTAAGGAAAGTTTTTATGTTTCTTTTATCCTGAAAAGGTAAGTATTCTATTTACTTAAAGAATACAGATAATGTAGAATGCCAACTGAGTTTGGGCCTTAGGAATAGAAAAATATGCATACCATACACTGTTTTTAAAGACGATAACGGCTATAAATACTCCCAAACTAGACGTTCTAGTATGAGTCTTTACTTGTAAAAATGGTGTTATAGTGTGGTTTTCTCAGCATTTGCAGTAAGAAACTCTTTGGATACAATTTCACCTTATATTCAAGCTACTCTAACATAAAAGGATGTAGCAGAGTGGCAATCCGCTGTTTATGTTTTTGAAATATTCTTAAAACAGTTTTTTGCTAATAATTGCAAAATATTAAAGAAAATGCTAAATGTTTTTAAATGACTTTCCTTTAGGTAAATAAGCAAAGTTTACATGTACATCAAGTATTGTGAAGAATAAAATCTAGGATTTATATGGGAAAATAAGGTTTTTCCACTTAATGTTGCTTTTGTCAGTCTTTCTGAAATATCAAACAGAGATAAAGACAGATTTATTTCTTCATAACATTTTCAGCAACTATGACTATAAATAAAAACTACTGTATAAAAAGTGAACTCATTAGGTGGCATGTAAGCAAATACTCTGTTATTTTCCTCACAATAATTAAGCCATGACAAATACTGAACACACTCCAGGACATGTAAGCTAATCATACAGAATGAGGAATAACGAATGTTTAAAACTTTAACTTTTTTCACTAGAGACAATGTTGTTATTTGCATAAAACACACAGTAAAATACAAAAATCAGCCAGGCGTGGGGGTGTGCACCTGTAATCCCAGCTACTTGGGAGGCCGAGGCAGAAGAATCGCTTGAACCTGGGAGATGGAGGTTGCAATGAGCTAAGATCATGCTACAGTACTCCCCAGCCCAGGTGACAGAGCGAGACGCCATCTCAAAAAAAAAAAAAAAAAGAAAAAGAAAAAATACCCATGAAGTGATTGCACAAAATACTGACAGAACACTAAATTAAAACTGCAATCATACCATAGGTTTTTTAAACAAACACTTAAAAATTTTAATCCTTGGCCAGGTGTGGTGACTCTCGCCTGTAATCCCAGCACTTTAGGAGGCCAAGGCAGGCAGATCATCGGAGTTCAAGATCAGCCTGAGCAACACAGAGACACCCCATCTCTACTAAAAATACAAAATCAGCCGGGTGTGGTGGCTCATGCCTGTAATCCCAGCTACTTGTGAGGCTGTGGCAGGAGAATCACTTGAACCCGGAGGCAGAAGTTGCAGTGAGACAAGATCATGCCATTGCACTCCAGCCTGGGCCAACAAGAGAGAAACTCTAAAAAAAAAAAAAAAAAATTAATCCTTGATGTGTTCAAATCTGAGGATGATTCTTTTCTTTTGATAGTATGAATAGTGAAACACACAAACTAGAAAAAAAGAAATGTACCAAATATTTTCCTCCATTCATAAATATCATGAGAAAGACAATATTAGTTTATTGTGACACTTGAGGTGTAAAATGTCAGAGAAAAGAATGCCCTAGAGCTTGGTCCTTGTGCCAAAAACAACCAGTAAACTGGAAAAACAACAAGAATCAACTATCTTCCATGTATGGAACCTAATTAGACACTTAAAAAAAACCAGGAAAGTGCTTCATGCAGAGACTACTGATCCTGATAGGAGACCCACATGAGCAAACCAGTAGCTACCATTCCCCATTTCTCGGCTTTGCCACAACAGTAGGGAATAGCAGCCCCCATCTCTGGAGCAGCTTATTAGTGCCACAGCAGGCAGTGGGAGAAGTTTGTCCTCCAAAAATTCAGATTTGAATGTTTTGGTCAGTTTGGCAGATTACTGAGAGACAGGCACAGAGGCAGATGCTTGCCTTTATTTAGGCCCTCTGGGGCTACTGGGCAGGGAGGCGCATCTGCGTCTACTGCAAGATCTAACAAGACAGCACCTTCTTTAAACCACATATTGTTGTATCATTGCCAGGTCACTGACTTACTACAGAGATAATGGAATAGAAACTTCAGTGACTATACACACAAGAAAAACACAGTTTGCAAAAATGGTTTTGGAAAGTCACAAAGGGATTACAACAGCCTTCAACTAGCCAAGAAAGGCAAAATGCCTGATGAGTGGGAGAATCCGATAACCACAGTTACCACATTGTAGTACAGTAGCCAGGTCTCAACAAATAACCACAGAGCACACAAACAGGAAAGCATGGCCCATTAAGAATAAAAGCATTTGACAGAAACCTGAAGCAGCACAGAATTTGGAACTGTTAGTCAAAAATGTTAAATCAACTGTCCCAAATAAGCTCAAAGAGCTGAAGGAAATCAGGAGAACAATGTATGAGCAAAACAAGAATATCAACAAAGAGACTGAAGTTATAAAATGGAACCAAACAAAAATTCCAAAGCTAAAAATTACAGTAACTATAATTTTAAAATTCACTAGAGTGGTTCAACAGATTTGAGCAGGCAGAAAAAATGATTAGCAAATTTGAAGACAAGGCAATTAAAATTAACCAGTGTTAGGGATACAAAGAAAAAAGCATGAAGAAAAATGAATAGAGCCTGATTGAACCCATGGGGCAGGGACAGTATCAAGTGTACCCACATACACAGCATAGAAGCCCCCAAATATAAAAGAAAGAGGGAAATATTTGAAGAAATAATGGTGAAAAGCTTCTCAAACCTGATGAAAGACATGAATATATACATCCAAAAATTTCAGTGAAATCCAAGAAAAAATTCAAAGGAGATACAAAATTCAGACACATTACATCCAAAGTGTAGAAACCCAAAGACAAATAAAGAATCTTGAAAGCAGCAAGAGAAAAGCAACAAGACATACACATGGGCTCCTCAGTAAGATTGACAGCTGATGTGTCATCAGAAACTGTGATGACCAGGCAGCAGTAGGAATGGAACATTTTAAATCTAGAGAGAAAAAAAAAGTCAACCAAGAATTTTATATTCAGCAGAACTATCCTTCAAGAATGAAGGAGAAATTTCCAGATAAACAAAAGCCAAGGAAGTTTGTCACCAGTAGACCTACTCTACAAGAAAGATAAAGGGAAACCCTCAGGCTGTAATGAAAGGACATAAGAAGACATAACACTGGTAAAGGTAATTACACGGGTAATTACAAAAGAGAGTATTCATGCACTTTTGGTTTTAACTCTTCTTTCTGCTTTTCTTGTTTTTTTACTTATTTTATTGTTGTTTTTTAAGTTCTGGGGTACATGTGCAAGATGAGCAGGCTTGTTACATAGGTAAACATGTGCCATGGCGGTTTGCTGCACTAACAACCCATCACCTAGGTATTAAGGCCAACATGTATTAGCTCTTTTACCTAATGTTCTCCCTACCCCCACCCTCTTCCGACAGGCCCCAAAAAGTGTTGTTCCCCTCCCTGTGTCCAAATGTTCTCACTGTTCAGCTCCCACTTAAAAGTCAGAACATGAGTTGTTTGGTTTTCTGTTCCTGTGTTAGCTTGCTGAGCAAAATGGTTTCCAGCTTTATCCATGTCCCTGCAAAGGACATGATCTCGCTCCTTTTCATGGCTGAATAGTATTCATGGTGTACATGTGCCACATTTTCTTTACCCAGTCTATCAATGATGGGCATCTGGGTTGATTCTATGTCTCTGCTATTGTGAACAGTGCTGCAATGAACATACACATGCATGTATCTTTATAACAGAATGATTTATACTCCTTTGCGTATATATCCAGTAATGGGATTGCTGGTCAAATGGTATTTCTGGTTCTAAATCTTTGAGGAATTGCCACACTGTCTTCCACAATGGTTGTACTAATTTATATTCCCACCAACAGTGTAAAAGCGTCCCTATTTCTCCGCAACCTTGCCAGTATCTGTTGTTTCTTGACTTTTTGGTAATTGCCATTCTGACTGGTGTGAGATGTTATCTCATTGTGATTTTGATTTGCATTACTCTTAAAAGGCAAAAAAAAAAAAAAATTATAAATCTGCTGATGGCACAAAAAATATAAAAAGGTAATCTGTGACAATAACAATATAAAGAGGAAGCGATAATAGAGATATACAGGAGCAGACTTTATACACGACTAAGTTGGTATTATTTAAATGAGGTTACTATCATTTTAAGTTGTTAACTATAATCCCCAAGGTAACCACTAAAAAACTAACTACAAAATATTACAGAAAAGGAAAAAAAAAAAAGGAATTGGAACGGTACACTATTTTAAAAATTAGCTAAGTGCAATAAAAGGGCAAAAACAAAAAAAAATTGAGGAGTTAGAAACAAATAAGACATACAGAAAACAACAGCTAACTAGAAAAATTAGTTCTTCCTTATCAGTATTTTAAATGTAAATAGATTAAACTCTTCAATTAAAAGGCAGAGATTGTCAGACTGGAATTTTTAAAACCCAATCCACATAAATGCTGTCTGAAAGAAACTGGGTGCAATGGGGTCATACCTATAATCCCAGCACTTTGGGAAGTGGGTGGATCGTGTGAGGTCAGGAGATCAAGACCAGCCTGGCCAACATGGTGAAACCCCATCTCTACTAAAAATACAAAAAATTACGTGGGCATGATGGCACACGCCTGTAGTCCCAGCTACTCGGGAGGCCAAGGCAGGAGAATCGCTTGAACCTGGGAAGTGGAGGTTGTAGTAAGCTGAGATCGCGCCACCTCACGCCAACCTGGGTGACAGAGTGAGACTCTATCTCAAAAAATAAAAAAAAATAAAAAAAAAAAATTAGCCAGGCGGAGGGGCCGGAAGGCTGAGGCAGGAGATTTGTTTGAATCCAGGAAGCAGAGTTTGCAGTGAGCCAAGATTGCACCACTGCACTCCAGTCTGGGCAACAAGAGTGCAACTCTGTTTAAAAAAAAAAAAAAAAAAAAAAAAAAAAAATGGCCGGGCATGGTGGCTCATGCCTGTAATCCTAGCACTTTTGGAGGACAACACAGGTGGATCATAAGGTCAAGAGGTGAGATCATCCTGGCCAACATGGTGAAACCTTATCTCCACTAAAAATACAAAAATTAGCTGGGCATGGTGGCAGGCGCCTGTAGTCCCAGCTACTCAGGAGGCTGAGGCAGAAGAATTGCTTGAACCCGAGAGGCTGAGGTTGCAGTGAGCCGAGATCACACCACTGCACTCCAGCCTGGGCGACAGAGCGAGACTCCATCTCAAAAAAAGAAAAAAAAAAAATCAAAATAAATTTTTAGCTAGACTAACAAAAAGAGATTAGACTCAAATGACCAAAATCAGAAAGTGGAAACATTACTGCCAAGTATACAGAAATAAAACGGATTATAAAAGGATGGTATGAACAAATTATATGCCACCAAATTGGATAGCTTAATAAAACAGACAAACTCTTACAAACACACAAACCAGCAAAACTGACTTAACAAGAAATAGATGACCAAAATATACCGAAGAAGTGAGATGACAATCAGTATAAAACACTTCCAATGAAAAAAAAGCCCAGGACCAGATGACTTTACTGCTAAAGTCCACCAAACATTTAAAGATGAATTAACACCAATCCTTCTCAACCTATTCCTAAACAACTGAAGAGGGGATAACACTTCTTGACTTCTATAAGGCCAACATTACCCTGACACCAAAGCCAAACAAAGACATCGTAAGAAAAGAAAATTTTACAAATCAGTATCCTTTATAAATATAGATGCAAAAATCCTTAAGAAAATACTAACAAATTGAATTTGGCAGTATATTAAAAAGATTATACCAAGTGAGTATATAACGAACTACGATTTGTCTCAAGAATGCGAGGGTGGTTCAACACAAGAAAATCATTTAATGTAGCCAGGCACGGTGGCTCACGTCCGTAATCCCTGAACTTTGGGAGGCTAAGGCGGATAGATCACCTGAGGTCAGGAGTTGGAGACCAGCCTGGACAACATGCTGAAACCCCGTCTCTACTAAAAAGACAAAATTAGCCGGGCATGGTGGTGCATGCCTGTAATCCAGCCACTCAGGAGGTTGAGGCTGGAGAATTGCTTAAACCCTGGAGGCGGAGGTTGCAATGAGCCGAGATTGGGCCACTGCACTTTGGCCTGGGCAACAAGAGCAAAACTCTGTCTCAAAAAGAAAAAAGAAAATCAACTAATGTAATACATCACACATTAGCAAAATGGGGCTAAACCACATGAACTTCTCAACTGATTTAGCCAAAAAAAAAAAAAAAAAATTGAACACCCTTTCATAATAAGATCACTCAATAAACTAGGAACAGAAAGGAATTTCCTCAACATGAAAAGGCCATATATAAAAACCCACAGTTAATATCCTATTCAATGGTGAAAGACTGAAAGCTTTTCTCTTAAGATAAAAAACAAGACAAAGATGCCTGCTTGCATCACTTCTGTTCAACACAGTACCAGAAGTTCTAGTAAGAACAATTAGGCAAGAAAAAGAAATAGAAGGCAGCCAAATAGGAAAGCAAAAAGTAAAACTATCGCTATTTAGAGATGACATGATCTTATATGAAAAAAACCCTAAAGAATCCAAAAATAAAACCCTGTTAGAGCTAATAAACTAATTTCCTTAAGATATAGAAAGAAAACTGCCATGATGAAATCGGTTGTATTTCTATAGGTTAGCAATGAACTACATGAAAGGGAAATTTTACCAATACTTTGGGAGGTCAAGGTAGGCGGATCACGAGGTCAGGAGATCGAGATCATCCTGGTTAACATGGTGAAACCCCGTCTCTACTAAAAATACAAAAAATTAGCCAGGTGTGGTGGCGGGCACCTGTAGTCCCAGCTACTCGAGAGGCTGAGACAGGAGCATGGCGTGAACCCAGGAGGCAGAGCTTGCAATGACCCTAGTTTCGGCCACTGCACTCCAGCCTGGGTGACCGAGTGAGACTCCATCTTAAAAAAAAAAAAAAAAAAGAAAGGGAAATTTTAAAAAGAATTCATTTAGAATAGCATCAAAAACAATAAAACACTTAGGAATAAATTTAACCAATGCAGTGATAGACTTATATGCTGAAAATTACAAAATATTGTTGAATAAAATTAAAGAAACCTAAATAAATGAAAGTATATCCCATACTCATGGATTGGAAGATTTAATATTAGTAAGATGTCAACAGTGTCCAAATGATCTATAGATTTAATGCAGTCTCTATCAAAATTCCAATAGTGCTCTTTTGAAGAAAAAGAACATAGTCTAAAATTTGTTCCAGTTTACAGTGAGCTATGATTATGCCACTGCACTCCAGCCTGGGTGATAGTGGGATCCTGTCTCAAATTAAAAAAAAAAAAAAAAAAAAAAGGGAAGAAGACGATATCCTAAAATTTATATGGAATTCCAAGGAACCTTGAATAGTTTTGAACTATAAGAACAAAGGTGGAGGTCTCATCTGTCTTCATTTCAAGATTTAATAAAAAGATAAAAAGCTACAATAATCAAAACATTACGGTATTGGCATAAGAACAGATATACAGACCAACAGAATAGAATTGAGAGCCCAAACACAGACTCTAACACCTGATTTTTGACAAAGATGCCAGGACTGAATAGGGAAGGGGCAGTTTATTCAGCAAATTCTGCTGGGAAAACTGGATGTTTTCATGTAAAAGAGTGAAAGTGGACCATTACCTTACACCATGTACAAGAGTTAACTCAAAATGGATCAAAGGCCTAAATATAAGAGTTAAAAC
Organism: Piliocolobus tephrosceles; assembly: GCF_002776525.5. Taxonomy (NCBI): domain Eukaryota; kingdom Metazoa; phylum Chordata; class Mammalia; order Primates; family Cercopithecidae; genus Piliocolobus; species Piliocolobus tephrosceles. Next base: position 93,801,481 of record NC_045443.1, read on the forward strand.
TATAAAACCCTTAGAAGAAATAATCCTGATGTTGGATTTCACAATGATTTCTTAAATATGACACCAAAGGCACAGGCAACAACAAAAAAAGACCCCAAAAAATATTGGACTTTAAATTTAAAATGATAGTAAAGAGAGTGAAACAACCCACAGAATGGGATAAAATACTTGCAAATCATATATCTGATAAGAGTTTAATATCCAGAAAGAACTGCTACAACTCATCAACAAAAAACAAACACCCAATTTAAAAATGGGTAAAGACCTTGAATGTACATTGCACCAAAGACATACCAATGGCCTATAAGCACATAAAAAGATGCTCAACAGTATTATTCACTGGAGAAAAGCAAACCAAAACCACTATGAGATACCACCTCATACCCACTAGGATGGCTATTATCAAACAGAAAGCAGTGTCAGTGAGGATGTGGACAAACCGGAACACTGATGCAACTGTAAAATGGTGTAGCCATTGTGAAAAACTGGAAGTTCCTCAAAAAACTAAACACAGAATAATCATATGATCCAGCAATTCTACTCCTAGGGATATACAAAAAAAAAAAAAAAAAAGAAAAAGAAAAACTGAAAACAGGGACTTAAATAGATACTTGTAGTGTTAATGGCAGCATTATTCACAACAGCCAAAAGGTGAAAACAACCTGCCAATCAACAGATAAACAAAATGTGGTATATATATACAATGCCATAAAAAGAAATGAAGTTCTGACATATGCTACAACAGTGATGAGCCTTGAGAACATTATGCTAAGGGAACTAAGTCAGACACAAAATGATAAATATTGTATAATTCTACTTATATGAAAAAGCTCTAGAAATAGTTGTGATGGTTACACAAAATTTCAATTTTAATTGTCATTGAACTTTATGCTTAAAAATAACTAAAATGGTAAATTTTTGTTATGTATATTTTAGCACAATAAAAAAATTTTAACTATTGTGTTAGCAGGCATTTATATCAGTTTTCCACCAAGCCTAAATATGGCCAATATTTCATTTGAATGGAGCTTTACTGAAAGAATTGGCTAAATAATTTCAATATGACCTATACCAATTATGCTGAACACAACAGAGTATACCAGGATCAGTGCTTTATGGTTATGATGTAGACGCTCACACAAGACTGTTGTTGCTCCCAGCTTAACAATAAGAACAAGCCAGACAAATTATAAAATCATAGTTTTTTAAATTCAGAAAGCTGAGGATGCAAAGAAAATAAATCTAACTAAATTCTAGAGGAACAAGCCCTTTCTGGAAAAAGAAAACAGGGCTGGGTTCATGGCGAAAGAAGTGAACCTGCAACAGCAGGGAGAAACTAGCCAACTTTTAACAGACTATTCAAGGGGAACATGGGGGCTAGTAAGATAGATTAAAATCTCAGACGCCTCATTCACAAAGCAAATCTGCACTTTCCTAACAGGATCCCTTCCAAGTATTGAAGCTGAATAAAGGAAGGGGAGGCGATGGGACCACAGAATGCTGGGGACAAGGCCGGAGAGTTGAGAGAAACCCCTGTTCAAGTGGCACAGGGCCTTCACTAAGTGCAAGGTCATGCCTGCCACAGGAAGGTGGCAGGGTATTAGTTCAGCACTCTTTCCAGAGGTGAGTACTGAAGCCAGAAGTGGGGCTAGAGAGAGGAAAAAGAAGAAAAAAAAAAAAAAAACTTGTCCCAGCTGCTCAAAATGCCAACAGCTGGGCTGTGAAACAGAGAGGGATCTCCCACAGTACAACAAACTGGGCTATAAAGGCTGGGGTGGGCTATAAAGGATGGCGAGATTTCCTGAATCAAACAAGTACTCAGATCCCAAACTCTAATAAAGGGAGTGTCCTCATTCTGCCTTCACAACATCTGATACCAGTGGTAAAACTGCAACAAGGTCCCATCCCAAACTGAACTGGCTCAGCCCCTAACACTAGTGACCTGACAGAATACTTCAGTCTGTACCGTCCTTTTTCACAATGTCTGACAGCAAATAAAAAATCAGAGACCAAGAAACAGAAAAATGTGACCCAATCAAGAGCAAAACTGTAATATCAAGTTTTTCAGGGACAACATTTCAAATTACGGCTCTTCTGCTACTCAAATAGATGATAATTTTTTAAAGTATTAGAGTTTATGAAATAGTTTAATTGGATCAGACACAGGTTTTTGGTAATGAATACTGTTTGTTTTTCCATATAAAGGTATTAAAAGTGGTGTACAGATTTCACACATTATAGAAACCACCTGTCCCACTACTATCAATAGTTTGGTCAAATCTGGAAAGCTAAATCAAATAAAGTAGAAAAACTATAAAAATTTGCAGAGACTTTTAATATACTAATAAGTATTACTGACGCTCCAAATATATTTGGCCACGTATTATCAATGACACTTCTAACACTTTACAAAACCTAATGTTCCAAAAAACATAGATAAATACATTCACATGAATTCCATCAGTGTGATGTATTTCATAGGCTGTTTTTCCATCAAGTATTACATTTCAGCTACTTCCCCTCAACTATTTCATGGAGATCCATTTATGTAAATAAATGTAACTATACATCATCTTTCTAAATGGATGTTTACTATTCCATTGTATGGCTATACTATGTAGCAGAAATGTCTTATTCCAGTTTCATCACACAGATATTAAGACAGACATGGTGAGATTTAATAAAATTAATAAATTTTACTCCTTCATTAAGAACATTCTTAAGTGAAACTGTTTCTGTTTCTTTCCCTGTACGTGTGAAGTAAAGAATGCCACTGTCATGATTTTGAAATAAGGAGCCAGAAGAAGTTTTACACACATTGCATATGTACCACCAGGGCAAATGTCAACAGAGTTTAAAAGGCAGGGGTCCAATATTTTAGTATTACGAAAATTAAGTTTTGACCTTGCGGGCTTTCTGAAAGTGTCTCAAGATCACAAATCACACTGTGAGATTTGCTAGGTTAGTTTCCCAAGCTGAATTTCAGTTAACCTGTCTTAGTAAACTGAACATTAATAATTAAATAAGAAAGCTAATGACTAGTAATAATAGTAACCATAATCAAAATTACCAATGGCTGAGCACAGGAAGGTAGGTTTGGGGGAAAAAAGCAAATTAAGGATTGAATCTATTCGAACAAATTTAATCTAGAACTCAGAAAAAAAGTCAATGTTTAAAGTGTGAGTCTGAGAGTTGCACTTATATAAAACCAACTGAAGCCAGGAAGGGTATGTGTAATAAGAGGGAAGGTCAGAAACTTGAGGAATGCTTACAGTTAACAAGTAGACAAGGAAGAAGAGTAATCAACGCAGTTCCAAACAGAATGGACAGACACACCAATTCTGACAACCGAAGAAACATTAGAGACAACCTGGGCCAAACAATTTATTTTATGATTAAAGAAACAGAGCCTGAAGAGACTCAAAACAGTGAAGTGATCTGGCCAAGTTTCTGAGAGAGTCAGATCTTAAAATTTCACCTTTGGGATCCCAACTCAACTTTCTTTCCACAGTAGTACATTTCTAGAGTTAGGAAGCAACTCTTTTACCTGCTAACTACTGAAGAATTAAAATCTAGCATGAGAGACAGATTTCAAGAAGAAAATAGCACATGTATCTCTACTCCTTCAAACCCTGCTCCTCTTGCAGTCTTCACTATGGCAGTAAATGGATGGTAACTATAGTCTAACATTTCCTCTTTCTTTTTCTCACATTCCACAATCAATGTATCACCAAAGCCTTCAAAACGTATCTAGAGTCTGACCACCTGAACTGCTAAAATCCTGATCTAAGCCCAGACTCATAATCTCTTAGATTAGAATTTAACGTTTAGAGCATCCCATGGGCATGGTGGCTCACATCTGTAATCCCAGTGACTCGAGAGGCTGAGGTGGGAGAACTGTTTGAGGCCAAGAGTTCCAAGAACAGCCTGCGCCCCTTCTCTTAAAAAAAAAAATTAAAATTAGCCAGGCAGGGTGGCACATGTCTGAAGTTCCAGCTACTCAGGAGGCTGAGACAGAAGGATAACTTGAGCCCAGAAGTTTGAGACTGCAGTGAGCCGTGATCTCGCCACTGCACTCTAGCCTGGTAATAAGAATGAGACCCCAACTCTTAAGAAAAAAAAATGCAAGCATCCTAACTGGTCTTACTGCTCCCATCCCAACACCTCTGCTCTCCCTGCCCCACTGCCCACAGTGTATTTCTATATAGCAGCCAGAGTAAACATATTAAATTATAAATAACATAATCACACTTCTTCAAAACCCTACAATGACTGGCACTTACTCAACAGTTAAACCCAAAGTTCTTAAATGGCTTATGAGGTCCTCTTAAGCCTCATAAGTGGCCTGTCTGCCAATCTCCTTTTTAACCTCATTTCTGCCATTCCACTCCCACCCACTCCATGATAGCAGCGTAGTCTCTGCTGTTTCTTTTTTTGCACTTGCTCTTCCTCTGCTTGGAATGCATTTTCTGAAGATGTTAATGGCTCATTTCCTTATTTCCTCTTAGGTTCTACTCAAATATCACTTCCCCGGTCACCTTATACAAAACAGTGAGAACTCTACACCCAGCTAACACTCTATTCCCCTTAACTGCTTTAATTTTCTCCACAGTCTTGCTGTCTAACATTCTATATTGGTCTTTTTTTTTTTTTTTTGGAGACAGAGTCTCACTCTGTTGTGCAGTCTGGAGTGCAATGGTGCAATCTCGGCTCACTGCAACCCCTGCCTCCTGGGTTCAAGCAATTCTTCTACCTCAGCCTCCAGAGTAGCTGGGACTACAGGCACATGCTACCATGCCTACCTAATTTTTTCTGTATTTTTAGTAGAGATGGGGTTTCACCATGTTGGCCAGGATGGACTCGATCTCTTGACCTTGTGATCTGTCCGCCTCAGCCTCCCAAAGTGCTGGGGATTACAGGCGTGAGCCAACATGCCCAGCCTATATTGGTCTATTGTTGATCCCCTCCACCAGAATATGGTCTCCTTAAGAACAGGGAATTAATATATTTTGCTCATTATTGTATTCTCAGCATTTAGAACAAATCCTGGCACTCAACAAGTACTCATAAATACCTACAGAATGAATGAATGATAGCAAATACTAATACAGTATTAGAGCGTAGTCATCTTTTTTGACTTAGGTTCTGTCTCCCTTACTGAAGTCAATGTATTAACTGGCAGTTTCTGATCACTGTCTCACACAAACTGCTGTGCTTAGATTTTCTCCTATATGTTAAAAAATATTATTCGTTCATTTCAACAAACATTCACACAGAGGTCCTATCATGTCCCCAGCAATATATGAGGCACTGAGGGCAAAAAGATAAAATATCAACTCTGTTAATATTACTTAGTCTTGGGAGGTGTTATATCATTTTTAGAATGAAGTTATTCTGCAAATGAGTGAAACTCCAAGATAATAACAATAAATATTTTCATAATTATTTCAAAGGCCAAAAATTCAAATAATAGCACACATCCTCAAAATGAACTTTACATGAAAATTGTTTGAGTCATGTGAGAACATATATAAAATTTATTTTGAGACAGGATCTCACTTTGTCACCCAGGCTGGAGTGCAGTGACGAGATCATGGCTCACTGAAGCCTCCACTAACTGGGCTAAAGCAATCCTTTTGCCTCAGCCCCCTAAGTCGCTGGGACTTACAGGTATGCACCATCACACCTAGCTAATATTTGTTTTTGTAGAGATGGAGTTTTGAACTCCTGAACTCAAGCAATCCTCCCACCTGGGCCTCCCAAAGTGCTAGGATTACAGGCATGAGTCACTGTGCTAAGCCTTAACATTTAATTGGCTGCCTCTATTAAGCTTGTAGAGATCAAGACATTATAGTTTAATATATTTGAACCCCTACATGAAATGACATCCCTACCCATTACCTCCCGAGTTCAGTAAGAACTTAGACAAAAATAACCAGTAGCTGAGAAGCTTCGAGCAGGTTTATTAAGGGTGTTTCTCAACACCGTCATTTGTATAAATAATCCCCCAGATCCCTCTGACTTTCACAAGATAATATTTTTCAACTGAAACTTACTTTCACTATTTTCTTTAAACATATTTTTGTATACATTGTTGGGCAATAAATTAAAATTCAAAATTTAATTAAAATCTGATTTAAATGTCACTCAGAATGTAGGTATTTCCATCATGAATGATAAATTGATTTGTAGATGATAAATTCCCACAGAAAGGGCATTTGTTTTAAACAGCTGTTCAGTTTGAGATAATTCAGAAAGTGATCTATTAATGTCATCTGATACTTTTGATAATAATGGTTTTACTCAGAACAGAACCAAGAGAGCAATTGTAACCACTTGAGGTAGTGCCTCATTTTGATTTACAAATGGTTATATACAAAAGAGAAAAAAAGCCCATTAAAAGGAAGCTCAGGCCAGGCACTGTGGCTCATGGCTATAATTCCAGCACTTAGGGAGGCTGAGGCAGGAGCATCTCGAGGCCAAGAGTTTGAGACCAGCCTAGGCAAAACAGTGAGATCCTCAATTCTACAAAAAAATATTTAAAAAGAGCCAGATGTGGTGTCATGTGCCTACAGTTCTAGCTACTTAGGAAGCTGAGGCAGGAGGATCACTTGAGCCCAGGAGTTTAAGGCTGCAGTGAGCTATGACTGCACTCCAACCTGGAAGACAAAGTGAGACCCTGACTCAAAAAACAAACAAACAAAAACAGGAGAGACGAGAAAGCAATTATTTTACATCTCAGTTATGTGATGAACACTCCTAGTCGTGAGCTTGCATATAAGTAATGTATTTCTCAAAGTACAACTACAGAAAGGTTATAGTAGACTACTGATAATTGAGATTCAAATGACCCTACCTAGTCATTTGAAAACCAACCTTTTAAATGATAAAGCAAGCACTGAGAGGTTGCACCGCTGGGTTGTACATGCCCTACCTTCTCTGTGAGAGCAATCCAGCTTATTTTATCTGGGGAAAAGTTAACTAGTAATATTATTAGGCCAGTAAATTCAAATACTTCCTGAGAAAGGTATCCTGAGATTTTAATCCTGGGTACATATCCAAGAAAAACTGTAACACATTTACCCAAAAATATGAACAGAAATGATCACAGCAACATGTCTGTAATAGCATAATACTAGAAACAACCTAAATGTCTATTACAGACAGGATAACAGATAACAAATTATGGTAATTCATAGAATGGAATATTATACGGCAGTGAAAATGAATGAACTACAACCACATGCAATAAGGACGAATATTAGTAACGTGATCTTTAACAAAAAGAAGTCCCAGAAGACTACATTTAGTATTTATTGTTTAGGTAAACTATATATAATACTTTCTAAAAATACAAAGGATTAAAATAAAGTTTATGATGACAGTTACCAATTAGGGAGAGGCAAGGAGAAGAGCACATAAAAAGTTAAGTTACTGACAATATTTAAGAAGTTGGGTCCACAGATATTAATTATTTTATTGCTGTATAACTACATATACACACAGATATGCAGATTATGCAAGGACCAGTGAGGATCCTGTCATAAGCCCAGAATTATGATTAACAAAATTCTGTGCAAAGTTGTTAAAAAAAAAAAAAAAAGGTTTAGGGAAAAAAGAATAAAAACAGAAGCATAATTAAAAAGTAAAAGTAGATTTTAAGAGAGTAAGTGAAATGTATACATATATTTATTTACCTGTTTCTTACTAAGTGTGCAAGGTGAAATATTTTGATAATAAAAAGGACACAGGGGCCGGGCACATGGCTCACATCTGTAATCTCAGTACTTTGGAAGGCCGAGGCAGGCGGATCACCTGAGGTCAGGAGTTCGAGACCAGCCTGGCCAACATGGAGAAACCCCATCTCTAGTAAAAATATAAAACAAAGTAGCCAGGTGTGGTGGCACACACCTATAACCCCAGCTACTCGGGAGGCTGAGGCAGGAGAATGGCTTGAGCCTAGGAGGTGGAGGCTGCAGTGAGCTGAGAGCAAGCCACTGCACGCCAGCCTGGGTGACAGAGTGAGACTCGGTCTCCACACCCCCTGCCCACACTGGCCACCAAAAAAAAAAAAAGGATATATGGCTAGAGTCAAAAGAGCAAATTTCTTTTTCCCAGAACTGCCACTAGGTAACTACATATTCTCAACAGATGACTTTCCAAAACTGACTGGTCAGATGGCTTTTTTTTTCTTCCTGAAACAAATGGCCTATATCTGACATCATCAGGTACAAAATTTGATGTCATCGGGTATGAAATTTGTTCTCTTTTGGAAGATGCATCATTCCATTCTTGGCTTCCCTTCGTTTCTTGGCCCACCAACATATCTAATACCTGCTACTATTTGACCCACAAATAAAGCACCTAACTAATCATTCCAGCAGATTTTCTTCATAATTGTACAGATTATTATAACCACTAAGGACAAACATGAAGATACATACACCATGGGACAACAACTGTTTTTATCTGAGATGTGTTTATTTGAGAAATAGTCCTTTAAAGAAGACATATTAATTGATACCAACTGTAGCAGTCAGATTTGACTACGTTATAATAACCAAGATTTTATTCTCTTTCATGTTATACATCCACTGAGCACTGACTGGAGGCTCTGCTCCAAGTCTTCAAGGATCTAGGCTGAAGGAGCTGCCACTATGGCAAGAGGATAAACAGTGGCAAAGTACTACCTATACAAACTCACTCCTAAAGTGTCCATCTATAGGTATTATACATTTCTTTTGCTCAGATTTCATTGGCTAAATCAGGTCACACAGCCATGCCTAATTTCAAGTAGGCAGCAATTCCTATCATATTCCCAAGAAAAAGAACATATCTAAACAATTTTCACAATTTCACAACATTCTGGCATTTGGAGACAAACACATACACTATATTAATTAGCATACTATGATGTATTAAAATTCAAGAGTAAACAAATATAAACACAATTTCTTAAAAAGATTTATACTATAATACTCAAACAGCAAAAAAAGTAAAGGTTTAAACCAAATCCCCATCAAAATTCTGAAAGATAGAAAACAAATTATCTACATCCCTTAACAAGTACATAGAAATTTCAAAGACGTATTTACTTTTTCCTCTAAAAATCCACATAAAGTAAACTAAGACATTCAAGCTATCCATAGTTAGTCGACAAATCTCCACTATAAAGGAAATAAAGCAGGAATAGACATAGTAATTATAAATTTGTTTAATTATACTTAGGGGAAGGTAACCTACACTAAAAGGTATTAAGACAGAAATGACACAGGGGGCTGTAACATGCACTATGATGGGGAAAGCAGTCTGGAAGGGGGATATATACAGGCCAAGGTGACCCCACTAAATAATGGAGAGGAAAGTATACTGTAATCAAAATATCTAGAAGTCTTAGAAACTCTCAGTGTGACTCTGCATCCAGCATACATTTAGGTATTAATGAAGAAAGTACATTGAAGGAAACAGGGTTCACCCTACAAGCGCAATGGAGGTGGAAGAGATGATGGGCAGAGGCCTGATCATTTGAAAAGTATCTTGATAGACAGATTTACATTCTTCTCTGGAACAGCTTTACAAGAGCTGGTAAGATATGCTGGTGAGAATGAGGCATATTCAATCTCGGGAACAAGTGAACTAGAAAAACCTAATCAAGCCTCAGGTATGTGACTTCTGGAGGGTATCACATAATCTTTGATACCAGGTTAAGATTTGATTTAAACATCTCATTTTCTGAAGAATTTTAGATGCTGAAAATTATCAAAATAAGATCCCTCCCTTCATCAGATAATTTTGTCACAACTCACCTAGTTTATATGAATCCTGCGTTAGGAACTAAGGACAGACAGACTAAAGACATCAGCACTAGCCTCAAGATCAGAAACACTACAGAAAAGCAGACAACAGCAATGCAGTGTGATAATGACGTATACCCAGGCAGCTCTGGGACCACAGAAGACATCCGACCGGATACCGAGAACAGGGAAAGGCCAGCATATTGCAGTGGCTCAGTAGCTATTACTGTGATCTCCGGGACTTTGGTTGGCAAAGGTCTCGTATTTAGACCAGTAAATTACGCAGGGTTCAGTCAAGAGACAGAAACTACACCTGTAATTTTAACAGATAATTTAATAAAACTTGCTAACCAGGAAAATTAGAGAACTGAAAAGGCAAAAAGGAGGACAAATCTCATAGACATAGTAATGCAAAAAGCAACTATCAGTACCAGAGCTGAGAGGAACAAAGGGAAGTCATAGGAATTACGAAAACTCAGAGGCTTGAAGGAGAAACCCTATGAAACTGGGATCCAGACCTCTGAAAAGAAAACTACAAGAGCTTGGAGGGGGAACCCTGCAAAGCTGGAACCCAGATTTTTGAGAGGGAGGAAATGGCTAGTTGATGCTGGCATCTATGAGGGGATGTGATGAAGATGGTTTTATGAGTGTGGAAAAACTGCAAACTGGAACCATTTGCCACTCCTGTTCCTACCAGGGTGAAGCTTGGTTGCTGTGGAGACATGAACAGGAAGAGGAAGTAAACAAAAAGGAGAAAAGTCCCTTGTCCCTCCTCTTTTACTTTCCTATCTCCCATTGGTACCATCTACCGGCAAAATGTAACAGGAAACTAGTTACAAAAGAGAAATACAGTCTGTAGGATCCCAGCTCCAACCTCACAAAGCAGTTTCAATGGGTAAGTTTGAAGCTGAAGGAAAATAGCTTAATACCTGTATGATTTTTTTCTCCATTTAAAATATTTAAGGTAATATTTTACAAATACTTACAGTTACAAAATCTAGTTAAACTAGGCTGTTTGAGTTTTCTCACGACTTATGAGGAAATTAAATAATCAATACCAAAATAAGGGTATCTATTTTAATACACCAAACTTTGAAAAGAATGACCCTTCTGTCCTCTATAATAAAGGCAATATACAGATCTTACAAAACAGAATCAAAACCTTAAGAATTGGGAGAAAGAAAATTTTCCCCACACCCATGCATACCAAGATGGAAAAATGTTTAAGACCCAAATTTGGCGTTTATGTGAAAACCTGAAATTCTCACTTCCTCAAAAATCATCAGAAGAGAAGATTAATGTGGATTAGTGAAAGGACTGAATTGCTAACATTTTAGATGAATGCCATTTCATTACTTTCAAATATAAGTAGTTTTTTTCTTTAGACCAAATCTTCTTCTAGTAATTTATTTTGATATTTTTATTGCCTGAGATGTTGAGTCTTTCCGTAATAGTTAACTTTTTATTAATATTTATCTTGAATCAAACATGCCATATTTCACCAAATCTACAGAGTACAGTATTACTGAATAAACGAAAGAAAAAATGATGGAAATTAAAGTATGACTTCATGTGTCCTTCCATGGACTTTTAAAACTTAGTCAAAGAACTCTCCTATATTAATAACCTAATGCATTGCTAAGGGATATTATCTCAGGATATGTTTTCATTACATTTTGTTGCCAATTGCAGTTACACTGATTTTTAGAGTGCATACAAATATTTTGGTTTTTCAAACTTCTGTTTTTTTCTGGTAGCTTTGTTTACCTTATTATTTACTCAACAAACCCCTTTTTCCAGAGAGAGCAAAATGTTGGTCCACTTCTGTTAGTTTCAAACTAGTGGACTAAATAACTTCATTTATTATTATTATTATTACTTTGAGACAGTCTTCCTCTGGAGGCTCCAGGTTGGAGTGCAATGGCACAATCTCGGCTGACTGCAAACTCCGCCTCCCGGGTTCAAGCGATTCTGCTTCAGCCACCGAGTAGCTGGGATTACAGGCACCCACCACCATACCCAGCTATTTTTTTTTGTAATTTTCTTTTTGTAGAGACAGGGTTTCATCACGTTGGCCAGGCTGGTCTCAAACTCCTGAGCTCAGGTGATCCACTTGCCTCGGCCTCCCAAAGTACTGGGGATTACAGGCATGAGTCACCCCGCACCCGGCCTCATTTATTATTTACAGGATCAGAGGGATAGGGGAATGGAAGAAAGATGGAGAGAAACTGGTACACAGCTTTTATTAGGGGTGATGAAAATGTTCTAAAATTAGACTACAGTGATGGTTACACAACTATAAATATATTAAAAACATTAAATTATACACACTAAGGGTGTGAGCTTTGTAGAACATAAATTGTGTCAATAATTTTTTTTTTTTTTTTTAAATAGAGTTTCACTCTGTTGCCCAGGCTGGAGTGCAGTGGTGTAGTCTCGGCTCACTGCAGCTTCCGCCTCCTAGGTTCAAGTGATTCTCCTGCCTCAGCCTTCCAAGTAGCTGGGATTACAGGTGCCCGCCAACACACCCGGCTACTTTTTGTATTTTTAGTAGAGACGGGGTTTCACCATGTTGGCCAGGCTGGTCTCAAACTCCTGATCACAGCCTCATGTGCCCGCCTCAGCCTCCCAAAGTGCTGGGATTACAGGCGTGAGCCACCGCACCTGGCCACCAAAGACTTAATTATTTTATTGTAAACTCTGCCTCCTCAAATCAATAAAACTACTAATTGAACATAAGATATTTATGGCACATTTTGATTTTTTTTTTTTTTCTTTTTTGAGACAGAGTCTCACTGTCGCTCACGCTGGAGTGCAGTGGTCCCATCTCAGCTCACTGCAACCTCTGCCTCCCGGGTTCTAGTAATTCTCCTGCCTCAGCCTCCCGAGTAGCTGGGATTACAGGCACACACCACTATGCCTGGCTAATTTTTCTATTTTCAGTAGAGAGGGGGTTTTACCACATTGGCCAGGCTGGTCTCAAACTCCTGGCCTCAAGTGATATGCCCGCCTCAGCCTCCCAAAAAGCTAGGATTACAGGTATGAGCCACCATGCCCAGCCTCCACTTTGATTTTTATAAAATCTTGGTTTTGAAAAAAACTGTATTGGAGGATTCTCTAAGTTTAGTTGTCAGAAAACTTTGTCTGTAAATGACCCAACAGTAAATATTTTAGGCTTTGTGGGCTATATACAGTCTCTGTTAAATCTTTTTAAGCAATCTTCAAAAATGTAAAGCAATTCTTAGCTCTAGGGATGTATCTCTGGCCCTCGGCTCTAATCACATACAATTTTTTTATTTTGGAAAGCAAGCAGTCCAAACATAGCCCACAGCAATGATGATATTAACGACAGGACACCAAACATAAACATAAACATGATCTTGGAGGAATGTATTTCACCTATCATTCTGCGGGTGGAGTTAGGGGGACAGAGGGTTCGACACTGACTAAAATGATTTCCACACCATAAATCAGATGTTCTAGATGTGTCTTCTCAGCATCTAAGGTACAGTGATGAAAGAAGAAAGCCCTCACACATTTATCAAGAATTCATGAGCTCTTTCATCTTAAAAAAAAAAAAATACTTGAAGAGACAAAGATAATTACAGAAATGATTAATAGATATATACTCTATATCTCTAATCAAAGTTCATATCACCTCCAGTTACAAAAAGAAGAAAACAGGTCATCAATTAGCATTTTAAAATTAGGACCCCCTGGCCAGGCACGGTGGCTCATGCCAGCATTTTGGGAGGCCGAGGCAGGAGGGTCATCTGAGGTCAGGAGTTCAAGACCAGCCTGACCAACATGGTGAAACCCCGTCTCTACTAAAAGTACAAAAATTAGCTGAGCGTGGTGGTAGGCACCTGTAATCCCAGCTACTTGGGAGGCTGAGGCAGGAGAATTGCTTCAACCCAGGAGGCGAAGGCTGCAGTGAGCTGAGATGGCGCCACTGCACTCCAGCCTGGGCAACAGAGCAAGACTTCACCTCAAAAAAAAAAAAAAAAAAATTGGAGCCCCCTGTACAGGGCTTCTATAGAACTCTAGTATTTCATGAAGTGCTACTTTTTCAAGAGACTGACTTTAAAAAATAAATATGATTGAGCCAGGCGTGTGGCTCACGCCTGTAATCCCAGCACTTTGGGAGGTTGAGGCGGGCAGATCACGAGGTCAAGAGATAGAGACCATCCTGGCTAACACGGTGAAACCCTGTCTCTATTAAAAAAATACAAAAAAGGCCGGGCGCGGTGGCTCAAGCCTGTAATCCCAGTACTTTGGGAGGCCGAGACGGGTGGATCACGAGGTCAGGAGATCGAGACCATCCTGGCGAACGTGGTGAAACCCCGTCTCCACTAAAAAATACAAAAAACTAGCCGGGCGACGTGGCGGGCGCCTGTAGTCCCAGCCACTGGGGAGGCTGAGGCAGGAGAATGGCGTGAACCCGGGAGGCGGAGCTTGCAGTGAGCTGAGATCCGGCCACTGCACTCCAGCTCGGGCAACAGAGCGAGACTCTGTCTCAAAAAAAAAAAATACAAAAAATTAGCAGGGTATGGTGGCACGCGCCTGTAGTCCCAGCTACTCGGGAGGCTGAGGCAGGAGAATTGCTTGAACCCGGAAGGTAGAGGCTGCAGTGAGTTGAGATGTGCCACTGCACTCCAGCATGGGTGACAGAACGAGACTCCATCTCAAAACAAACAAACAAACAAATAAATAAATAAATATTGTTTTTTGAACTTTACACATCTCAAAATGCTAGAGGTTTACAGTGCGAGAAGGTAACCAAGTAATCCCATTAGCAACCTCCTGTCTTTCAGTCCCTTACAGCATGATCCTCTTTAGAATTTCACATAAATTGATCACATAAGGATATGTACTCTTATACATGTAAATTCTTTACTTGGCGTAAGAATTCTGAGATTAATCCATGTTGTTCTGTGTATCAGTGGTTTGTTTCTTTTTATTGCTTAAGAGTATTCTACTATATGGATATGACATATTCTCATTTGCTTGTTAATGAACATTGTTTTCAGTTTGTCAATACTGCAATTAAATTTGCTACGAACATTGTTGTATAATCATTTTATGGACAAACGTCTTCCTTTCTGTTGGGTAAATACCTGAGTAAAACTGCTGGGTCACATGGCAGATACATGTTTAACTTTCTAAAGAATTCCTGGTTTTCCAAAACGGCCACACCGTTTTGTATTCCCACCAGCAATGCGTTCCAGCAATCCAAATCTTCATAAACACAAGTATTATCTTTTAATTTTTCACTCTGATGAACAGTATATCACTGTAATTCTAATTTGTATATTCCTGGTGACTAATGTCGCCAATCATCTTTTCACGTATCCATTTCATTGAGGACTCCAATCATACTTATGTTAAATCATTTGGCTGTGTTGTTTGGTTTTTGGCTGCTCTGTTCTTTTCCCATAGTTTTCTTCTCTGTGCTTTAAATATATACTCCTTACAACAACCACTCTCGAGTGAGTACCCTCAAGACGGTACACACTGTAGGATATCACTTCCATAGGCTTGCTCTTTACTTCAGTCCCTAAAAACAGAAAATGTTTTTCTTTATGTTTCACAAATGAACTTCAACAATTTCCTTGAAAACAAAATTACTGGGCTGGGAATTTGGTCCTACCTTTAGTTTCATCAAGCACCATGGAAAAGCAATAAAGCATATTCAAGGACTCAGGAAATCCTCACAAATATGAGACAGGATCAAGGTTTATAAAAAAGGTGCAGAACTAGGCAAAAGCATTACTTGGTTATGAGGAAATTTTCAGACACCGAACTTTTGTCTATATATATATCACAAATAGGTTTGTCAATCTATTAATTGCTGAATGTCTATACATTTTATTAATATTTGCTGTACATTTATCCATAAAAATTAAAGTTTAAAACTGTCCTTAAATACATATCAATGTTAAATAAAAATAAAATTGCTTTTTTCTCAAAGATGAGATATTTGATAATGGTACATTATCTTCCCTATGCCAATCATTAAAATAATTATTCCACAAAGTGGATAATTCATTCATCAATTTACTGTTAAAATAACATGAATAACATCACTATATACCTACCTTTATGGAGTTTACAGTCTTTACATCCATCATTTTATTTGACTCTTAAAACAATTCTATTAAGTAAAAAAGATAATTTACCATTCCTGTTATATAAAGGAGAAAACAAAAGCTCAAAACTTAAGACTCACCCAAGAATCACTATTTAGTAAGCCCTGATAATTAACCTCACACAAATAAGTTGGTTTATGTGTAGATTATGAATGAAACACAAACTGCCTTTCCTTTCAATTTTTGTGAAATTAAGCAATATTCCTGAATAGTCAGAACCCTCTTGATAATCTTTTTCAAAAGAAAACCTACACCTAAAAGCAATTTTAGCAATATCAAATTATATGAAAGTTAACAAATTTCACTTACTAGGCTACCAAAATGTGTTTGACAAATTATTTCCTAATGAGATCAACTTATCTGATTTTTCTCTTATGTATTTTTAAACTAGGTTTATAGAAACTGGGCATGGTGCCATGCACCTATCATCCCAGCTACTTGGGAGGCTGAGGTGGAAGGACTGTTTGAGCCTAGGAGTTCAAGAACAGGTGGACAGCATAGCAAGACCCTGTATCAATAAAAAAAAAAAAGTTTTTATTTTTAAAAACTAGGTTTATATAAAGCAGATAATACTTTAAATAGTACTTCTACAGGAGACCTATAAGTATTCCTCATTCCTCCTTTGGTAGGCCTGTGAGTGTCTCTCCTTTGGCAGAATCAAAAAGACAAATTCCAGATTCAATTCCACAATTAGTAAGGAAAATTTTTCTACTTCTGGTTACATTTCAACACTTCTGAAAAGAGATTTCAGACTCCAGGGAAGGCCAAAAAGCCTCTAGCAAATACCTTCCATTGCTATCCACCTTTCCTAGACTGGCCAGTGTATTTTTAAATGAAATCAAGTTATTTAAAATTATTAACCAACTCTTTTTGAGAACAGTACTGGCAAGTGTCAGACATTCCACCAGAGAACTAGGCTACATCCATTTATTGTATGCACACAGATGTTACCCTTCCTACACAGCAGGCCATTTTAGTCATTTATTTTATAAGCAGTATGACCCAGTCCCTCACATAAGGGAAAGTAAAATATCCATCTGAAACCCTCCCTTAGTTCTAGGTGTAATAAATCACAGCCACTATCATATATCTCATATATTACTATATCTAGTGTATCGCAGTATCTGGGACAAACAGACATCAAGTAAAAATCATCTCTGAAAAACAAATGAAATTATAAGCGGCTTAAGCAGCACCATCCCAAATTTTTTGAAAAATCAGTTCGTGGTACCCCATGCTTGTTTAAATTGTTTGACTAAGGCTAACACCCACAGTTTGATCCTTTTTTATAAATCAGTCAGATTTTCAATTAGGGATATAATATACCCATAACTCTGGACAATTGGAGGTAGTAAATATTAATATGTTATCAGTGGTCTTACAAGGATTTAACCAAGATTACAGATAGCTCAATACCATCAATTATCAGGAAGGTACACAAACATATGCAACTTCTGTTAAATATCTGGATCTTTTTCTCTTTTTTCTGAGTAGAAAGATACTGACTAACTACATAAGTCAACGGAATTTTAATAGTTATAAAACACCTACACATATTTTAACCTTATTTCCTTTTCTTTCCTCATTTCATGACATTTCTAATTAAACACCTTTGCTCTTACTTATTTCGCTGTAACTCAGTATGTCCTCCAAGTCAAGCACAGAGACTTCTAGCAAAGTAGTAGTTCCTTTGTTATTAAGAAATCTCATAGCTGTGTGTGATGGCTCACGTCTGTAATCCCAGGATCATGAGGTGAGGAGTCCAAGACCAGCCTGGCCAATATGGTGAAACCTCGTCTCTACTAAAAATACAAAAAAACTAGCTGGGTGTGGTGGCGTGCGCCTGTAGTCCCAGCTACTCCGGAGGCTGAGGCAGGAGAATCACTTGAACCCGGGAGGCAGAGGTTGGAGTGAGCCGAGATTGCACCACTGCACTCCAGCCTGGGCAACAGAACGAGACTCCGTTTCAAAAAAAAAAAAAATCTTATAAAGTAAAATAGTTCTCAAGTCTGTGGTTAATTTCTTCAATTACTATTTAGTGCTCACATTCTGAGCATTATTAGAATTTGTTACTAACAGGTGAAATAAGAAAATGTGAATTATACTTAATGAACTAGAGCAGATTTAGAACTATTATTTAATATTACTCTCAGTAATGAATGGGAGAAAAGAGTACAATTACAACTTAAGAGGTGAGAACTACTCACAATTCTCAGTCCCTCTTATCAATCCAGTAACTTAGTGTTCCATATGTGTAATTACCTATCCTGGCATGTGAGTCACAGCAGAAGCAAAGTTGAAATCTCTAGAAAATAAACTTCAATAAAACCTTTATAATGAGCTGGGCACAGTGGCTCATTCCAATAATCCTAGCACTTTGGGAGGCCAAGGCAGGAGGATCGCTTGAGCCCCAGTTTCAAGACCAGCCTGGACAACACAGCAAGTCCTCATCTTTACTTTAAAAAAAAAAAAAAAAAAAAATCCCTTATAGTGACAGGTAGGGATATTCAGAGAATAACAAGAGGCCTAAATTTACCAAAAGAAAACATGCATTTAAAAATGTGTACGTCAAGAAACACTGGTCTGCTATCTAACACAGGTAAGAAATGTCACACTCCAGTATGATATTTTAGGAAAAGGGTGAGTTTACAAACAGTCCAAGTCTATTTCATCTAGGCTGCATCTATATGAATGGCCTAGGAAAGTTCAATAGGAAAAAAAATGAGCATGTGGAAGGGAAGGAATTATTTCTCTATTCAACACAGAACCATAGATTAGGACTACTGTTCCTTTTATTCCGAGGGAAAACTGGAAGATGGTATTCTGAATCTACCTAAGTTATAAAGAAAATCAGGAGATCACAATCTTTAGATGTGGCTGTATCTTCCCACGCATTTTTGCGGCTAGATGTTAGGAAGTGACTGAACTGTTCCCTCTTGTTCCCTCTTTCAAAGGTAGGAAATGAGAGGTTATCCTGAGGTCAGGAGCTTCTAATGTGGCTCTTGATTTAAATTGTGTGAACTTGCTCTACTCCAGGATGAAAGCAATCATGACCAGATCAATGTGCTCTGCAGCTGGCCAGTCAGCTGCTCCAAAGGAGGCAGCCAGCAAAAGAGCTCTGGAGCCCTCTCTGGGCACTGTGCCTCCTAAAATTTGAGCACAGGCCAATCTTGTTGCCACTCATTCTTAAAAGGTATTTTCAGTTCCCTAATACGTAAAATAAATCTAAGTAGGAAATATCCTCCTTTTAATATTCCAATTGTTGATGTGTTCCACATTTTCATCTGACATTCACTACAAAATGAAGTACTTTGACACTTCGATATGAAACCATAATAGTGGCTCCAGACTCTGCCTTAGAAGCATCAGCTGATTCCTTGGAAGAGGAAATTTAAAAAGAAGCTACTCTAAGATAGAGAGAGGGACAGGCACAATGAATAAGGCTGGAAAGGAGCACAATAGAGTCCCAAACCCTAAGTAACTATAACGTCTTCTTTAAAGAAACAGTTTGAATACAAAATGTCATGATAGTTGCTGGAAGCTACAAGTGGTATTATGAAGTTGCTGTCTTATTCCAATTTTACTACAAAATGCACGTTAAAGTTTGAAAAAGGACTTCAGTACCACTACTGACTTTCAAGTTAGAATTCAAAAAAGTAGGTCTGTGATAGGTGTATTCACCAAAACACAAGAATCTAGTGAATCAAATAACTCAGGACCAGTCCACTAATCAAATTGGTAATTCAAACAATCACACACAAAAAAGAAAAGTATATATCTATATACATATCTATATAACTATGTACCTTAAACATGTTAACTTAAAACACTCAAATTCACCAATTTTTTGCTGTGAGATGAAGCCCTGTATTCATGAAAAGGAGTTCTTTACATAAACCAACACAGTCTCTACCATTTCTGGTTGATTTCTTTAAAAGTAAAGAAAAACCTTGACAACACTAAGAAAAAGGAAAAAACCAAATTAAGTATTTCTTATAAATGAAAATTGTGCTGAGCAATCTTTCTATCAGCCCATCTAGTTATCCTAATAATGTCATAGATACATCTCATGTATATGTGGTAAGGATTTCTTTTAAAAAATAGTAATAATGGCCGGGCGCGGTGGCTCAAGCCTGTAATCCCAGCACTTTGGGAGGCCGAGACGGGTGGATCACGAGGTCAGGAGATCGAGACCATCCTGGCCTACACGGTGAAACCCCGTCTCTACTAAAAAATACAAAAAACTAGCCGGGTGAGATGGCGGGCGCCTGTAGTCCCAGCTACTCGGGAGGCTGAGGCAGGAAAATGGCATAAACCCGGGAGGCAGAGCTTGCAGTGAGCCGAGATCCGGCCACTGCACTCCAGCCCGGGCAACAGAGCGAGACTCCGTCTCAAAAAAAAAAAAAAAAAAAAAAAAATTAGTAATAATAAGGTTGGCTGGGCACAGTGACTCATGCCTGTAATCCCAGCACTTTGGGAAGCCAAGATGGGCAGATCACTTGAGGTCTGGAGTTTGAGACTACCCTGGACAACATGGAGAAACCTAGTCTCTACTAAAAATACAAAAATTATCCAGGTATGATGGTGCACGCCTGTAGTCCTAGCTACACTTGGTAGCTGAGGCATAAGAATCACTTGAACCTGGGAGGTGGAGGTTGCAGTGAGCCAAGATGGGGTCACTGGACTCCAGGCTGGGCGAGACTCTGTCTCAAAAATAAAATAAAATAAAAAATAAAATAAATAAAATAAAATATAAAATAAAATAAATAAAATAGGCCTAGCGCAGTGGCTCACACCTATAATCCCAGCACTTTGGGAGGCTGAGGTGGGCGAATCACAAGGTCAGGAGTTCAAGACCAGCCTGACCAATATGGTGAAACCCCATCTCTACTAAAAATACAAAAATTAGCCAGGCGTGGTGGCGCGGCCCTGTAGTCCCAGCTACTCAAGGAAGCTGAGGCATGAGAATCACTTGAACCCAGGAGGGAGACGTTGCAGTGAGCCAAGCTCGTACCACTGCACTCCAGCCTGGGTGACAGACAATGACTGTCTCAGAAATTAAAAATAAACAGAAAATGACTAGTACATATTGATATCAACGTACAATTTTTCTCTAAATAAGTTAGATTTAAGTTTAGACACTTCCCCTAACCATCAGTTTCTCTATCAACATAAGGAAAGTGCCTATAAATTCAAGGGAAAAAAGTACTTAAAAACCATTAATATGACTTTTAGGTAAAACACATTCTAACTACTAAAAGATTTTATCCTGTATCATTTTCTCCTCTTTAGTAAAATATGCTTTAATAAGGGAACGAAAAAATACAGTTAACTTTTCACACTATATAATTATCTAGCAATCGTGTTAAAATATAAGATATAAAAACATTAATAATAATTTATATGATAAATTATATGTATAAATTATATATATAAGATATTAAAATATAAAATATAAGGTGCTTGAAAATATGTTCTTTTAGGAGTTATAAAAGTCAGCAGTTGGGCCGGGTGCAGTGGCTCACACCTGTAATCCCAGCACTTTGGGAGGCAGAGGCAGGTGGATCATAAGGTCAGCAGATCGAGACCATCCTATGGCTAACACGGTGAAACCTCGTCTCTACTAAAAATACAAAAACAATTAGCCGGGCATGGGCATGGTGGTAGGCACCTGTAGTCCCAGCTACTCAGGAGGCTGAGGCAGGAGAATGGCATGAACCCGGGAGGCAGAGCTTACAGTGAGCCAAGATCGTGCCACTATACTCCAGCCTGGGCAACAGAGCGAGACTCCATCTCAAAAAAAGAAAAAGAAAAATCAGCAGTTGAGAACACACGAACTAATCCTTCCTTTCCTTACTGTACATCTGTCTAGACAGAACTGGTACTCCCCACACCACACACACAGCCCTCCTATGTATCTTTTATATAACAACTCCTTAATTGTTTCTTTAAGCACAAGATTATGAACACCCTAGGAAGGATATTTTGCTGTTTTTGTTTTAAAATTCCCATTTATTTGTGAAGGAACTGGCTCTAAGAAGCCCCGAGTGTAAGAGCTGGACAGAAGGACAGAACAGAGGGCATTTTAAAAATAAAGAAAGTCCCTGCAGAGTAACTTATAAACAAGGAAGACACAAATCTTATCAAGAGTTCAGCATATTCTGCAAATTTAACCAAAATGTACATGAGAAAATTAGAACATATGTCAGGCAATGTTTTCTTCCAACTCCTACTAACAGCAAGATTTGATTAGCAACTGCATATTGCTTTAATTTTTTATTTGATTCACACCAAAGTCTTATGAATTGGTATTACCCAACCCATTTTACAAAACAGAAAACATTCCAAAATGCGAATACATTTACCTGAAATGACACAGCTAGCAAGCCTTGCCATTTCCAACCAAAGCCTATGGCTCCAACTAGTCACAGAAGTTACCTGTGAGTAGATTCCAGAAATGGAATTTAATGAGTTACTACAGCTTGACAGAAACAGTCTGTAAGAATATCCAATTCAGAGTAAGATCAAAGGTAGGACAGGCAACCCATTTGATTTTGCTCTAAAGCAGAGATTCTCCAAGTGTGTGGGTTCTGGGGAACCGTTATGGGAGCATCCTGAAGTAAAAACTATTTTTATAAAATATTAAGTTATTTGCCTTTTTACACTTCTCTCACACCAGTGTACAATGGAGTTTTCCAGAGACCACACTGAATACTGTAATAAACTAAAAGGCAAAAGCAGATTGGTGAATCCGGCTGTTTTCTATTCAGCTAGACATTAAAGAGACTTGCAAATATGTAAAACAATGCTATTCTCATATTTTTGAAAATAGTTAAGATTTGTTAATTTTAAGATTTGTTAACTTCATAATGTTTGTTATATTTAAGTAAATTACAATTGTTTGTAACCTAAAATTTCTGTTTTCGTATTCTGTTTCAGTAATGTTTAAGAGTATAAAGAGGTCCTGAGACCAAAAAGGTTGAAAACTCACTACCCTAAAGCTAATTCTCAACCAACCCTCAGATCTGAAATCAGGTCTTCTAAATTGATTTACTTACCAGGATCAAGTGGGCTATGTAAATAAAAACTTCCTGGGTTTCATCATATCATAAACTCCTTAAGGAAAGAAACATTTTTTTAAAAATCTTTATGTCCCTTCCTGCCCCCACTGCATCACTCACATCCCCCCTTAAAACATTGTTATATCAAGTCAGATTGTTTCTCATTATGTACTTCTAAGCTAACATTATACTTTATCCTCTAATTAGCATAAGAGATTCTACAATACCAGATTATCGCAAAATGAACTGCTGAAAAGATCAGACTTCACATGGTGACATATGATGACCACTGACATAAAGATATCCTGTGAAGCCCAGCTAATTACTCACCCTTTAACCACCTCCTAACTCCAACAATAAAAAATTAAAGCAGCATTTTAAGGGGCCTCATTTTAACAGGAAGAATTAAATATACATTTAAATATTTAAAAGGCCACATTTGACAGCTACTGTTAAGAATGAAATTTCAGCTGGGCACAGTGGCTCAAGCCTGTAATCGCCGCAACACTTTGGGAGGCTGAGGTGGGCGGATCACCCGAGGTCGGGAGTTCGAGGCCAGCCTGACCAACATTATAATCCCAGCTATTCAGGAGGCTGAGGCAGGAGAATCGCTTGAACCCAGGAGGCGGAGATTGTGGTAAGCCGAAATCAGGCCATAGCACTCCAGCCTGGGCAACAAGAGAGAAATTCCGTCTCAATAATAATAAAAAAAATGAAATGAAATTTCATTTCCCTTCAAAAATAACTGAATTATCAAATGACATATTTTTCAGTCATGACCAAATAGTATTATGTATCGCCTTTTATGTTTTTAAAATGCAAATCTCATAAAATCACCTATTTTCTAAATATTTATGTAGGTTTCATTAAGAATGTTATTAGCATACTTGGCACAAGGTAAATATGATTTGCTTATCGTGTTAAAAAGGGGGGGAGGGAGAAAGAGAGGCAGACACAGAAAGAGAGAGAGAGAGAGAGTGTGTGTGTGTGTGTGGACAACTTTCTAGTCTTTCTCTCCAAGAGGCATCTGAACTGGACAAATGCTATTTTGCCATTCTGTAATCTATGACAATAATATTTATAACATTTTTAAAAAACTAACACTATTAAAGCCTTTATGAGACAAATTCTACTAAGTAGTGGCCAACTTTCCTTGGCAACAGCAGAAGACTTGGCAACATATTAAAAATGCCAGCATTCTTCAATCTTCTGGTAAAGGTTTTCTTTGGGGGAAGAGGAGCTATAAAGGAAAAAAATCTCTCCCTTATATGGCCAGTTAATTTCAAAGATACTGAAAAGACCTCAAAATAGAGTCTTCCTAGGGCGGAATCAACTGATCTCAAAACTATAAAACTACCATTATCTTCGGAAAAGCTTTTTTGTGATTTGGTGACAGGTAGGAGGCACTCTAATCCTCCATCACATTACTTGCTAAGTCGAAAATTAGAAATTGCTCACATACCAATCCTAACAGGAAGGCAGCATAACAATGAACCAATTTCCAAGCATACTCTACCATCTTTATAAGATCTAAGGTAAAGGCCAAGTTGTAGATTTTCACCAAAACAGTAAGAAAAGGTGTACCTAAATAACCAACTGAAAAAAACTCCACAGCCACAACTTTTTTTCAGAGGTTTTCATTTTTATTTGTAGAACTATTCTTCTAATTTGACTTATTTAGGAAACCTCAGTATATTATAAATAGAAAAAAATAAAGTATTAACACAAAGTGAAGAAAAAGAGGGTAAAATATGCATATACATTACAAATGACAGTCTTTAAACCATGTTGAAAGATTTCCTATGAGGATATAGAAAAACATTTAAAAACAGTAATATTTGAATTAACCAGAATTCTGACAAACAGGATACTGTTTGGGCTGTCTGAATTTTCCACTAGGTGAATTAAATGGATTCTAGCTAACCAAAGATTGGCTATATGAGCCTAGATTCTCTCTTTGCTTCATTATTGCTTACTACCTGTTCAGTCTTCTCAAAAGCTTCGAGGTTAACACATCCCTACATTTAATTAACACCTACAGTGAAATGTTAATTATGGTACACAGAACTTTGGCACTAGTGATAAAGGGTTTATAGAGCACATAGGAAGTTCTCTTTCTTTAAGAGAAACTGAGAATAAGTTCTAGGGTAAGCCTAACCTAGGTTTAAATCCTGATTCCTTCATTTGAACACTGGAGAGAGTGAGAAGTATGACACTGAGAAAACCGCATTAGTCTCCTCTTCAGAGAAGGTAATTAACAAAGCCAGGTGCGGTGGCTCCCAAAGTGCCTGTATTCCCAGCACCTTGGGAGGCCTAGGCAGGCGGATCACCTGAGGTCAGGAGTTGGATACCAGCCTGGCCAACATGGCAAAACCCTATCCCTACCAAAAATACAAAAAATTAGCCGGGCATGGTGGCGGGCACCTGTAATCGCAGCTACTAGGGAGGCTGAGGCAGGAGAATCTCTTTGAACCTGGGAGGCCGGAGGTTGCAGTGAGCCAAGATTGCACCATTGTACTCCAGTCTAGGTGACAAGAGCAAAATTCCATCTCAGAAAAAAAAGAGACAGAGAGAGAGAGAAAGGAATTAACAATTACCTCAATGGCTGGGCACAGTGACACATGCCTGTAATCCCATCACTTTGGGAGGCCAAGGCGGACAGATCACAAGGTCAGGAGATCAAGACCAGCCTGACCAATATGGTAAAACCCTGTCTCTACTAAAAATACAAAAATTAGCCAGGTGTGGTGGTGCATGCCTGTAGTCCCAGCTACTCAGGAGGCTGGGGCAGGAGAATCGCTTGAACCCAAGAGGCGGAAGTGGCAGTGAGCCAAGATCCCGCCATTGCACTCCAGCCTGGGTGACAGAGCAAGACTCCATCTCAAACAACAAAAAACAATTACTTCAAAAGGATGTGAGATCTAAATCAGAATGCATGTATTGTACCTAGCACACAGTAAGCATTTAACATACACTATTTTTGTCACTGTATACTCCCAAATTATGCACATCTGATTTATGCACTGTATATAAAATTGCAAGCTATGTACCACTAACCCTTTTCCCCCAATCACAGCCAAAATGAGAAAGTAAGTAACTTTTATGGAGTAACATGGCAGCCAAATTGGTAAAATTATTATTTCTAAGAAAATATTATCAAATTCAGATAACTAATCTGCAAACAGATTTTCCCACTAGACAATTCTTACATGAAGAATGTCATGGACTGAAGAGCTCTGTGAACAGCCTTTATTTTGCACATGCATAGAAATACTGTTAAGTAAAAATCTCTGGGGCCAACAGGTCATTCTTCACCTAGGCTTACAAGAACTTTGTGTTCTGACCCCACTACTTTTCAGCTCCATCTCCAGAGATACACAGTGAGTAAGAGCTTCATTGCCTCAAAGAAATTATTTGTAGTTTCTATTCCCTTAAGGTGCTTTGCTCAGACCTCTTAATTTTGCACAAGCATATCCTTCTACCAGGAACAATTAACCCCTTCCCCTTCATCCCATTCTCTGACCTCTTGGCAAATTCTTATACTTCCTTTATAAATTTAGTCAAATGTCCCTTCTTCCTAAGAAGCAACACCGGAGATCTCACGACTCTGTGGAAACCAGGAAAAGGGGGGAACTAATTTACTTCTCAACAGAAGTAAAATAAGTTCAGATGGGCTGAATACCAGTCAAGCAGTAAGCTTTCAAACAAGTGAGGTCATCAGGAGAGCCCATCAGAAATAAATGTAAAGCAACACAGCGCTACAGCCACTCCAAAGGCAGAAAGGTACATATACTTGGGTCTACTGTAATGCACAAATATATCCTAGTCCATCCCAATCCTAATCCACCTAAGACTTTCTCCACATCAGCACCAGCTCATCTTAGCACTGCTGAATAGTCAGTCACACAACAGAGCAGTCTGATCAGCGAACCCAAATGGGCCTCAACACTGGCCAATAATCTTACTCTATTTCTCTGCTGTGTTTGGTCTCCCACTCTTCCCTATGTATACTTCAAACCAGCTCCACTATCCACAATTATATCATGACCCTTTCCCTAACCCATATTGTGTGCCTGTGTGTATACATATATACACAAAAACGAGTTAAACATAGAGCTTTCAGGTAGAAATTTCCTCAACTAACCTACACCAGTTATCTTCATTGTTCCTTGCCTATAATTATAGGAGTTTGACCAGTCCTTTATCATCCTAAAAACATTTTCCTTGGCTTCTCTATAACAATATCCTGGTTTTCTTCCAACCTCTCTGGCCACTCCTTTGTAAATTTATTCCACCCCCTCAGCCACACACACACACACCAGTGTGGCCTAAGTCCTGGCACAAGCATTTTTCTTCTCTGTTTCCTCCTTAGGCAAGCTCATTCTGGGTGGACAACACCTATATGCAGTACTCCCAAATTTTCATCCCTGATCCTAACCTTTTTTTTTTTTTTTTTGAGACAGAGTTTTGCTCTTGCTGCCTAGGCTGGAGTGCAATGGCACGATCTCGGCTCACCACAACCTCCGTATCCTGGGTTCAAGTGATTTTCCTGTCTCAGCCTCCTGAGTAGCTGGGATTACAGGCACCCACCACAACACCTGGCTAATTTTTTGTATATTTAGTAGAGATGGGGTGTCACCATGTTGGCCTGGCTGGTCTCGAGCTCCTGACCTCAGGTGATCCACCTGCCTTGGCCTCCCAAACTGCTGGTATTACAGTGATCCTGACCTCTTTATGAAGCTGCAGACTCACCTATCCAACTGCCTACTTGGGCATGTCTGACACCGAATTGTTAAAGTCAGGCCTCACTCCTCAGGGGAAAAAATTGAAAGTCAAACTATTAACCAAGAGAATGCACTGTCTTTGCAAACTAGCCTAAGAATCAGACTTTTTATAAATACATGTTCAAGTTTCTTGTGGTTCTAAATGGACACTGAGAACTGAAATTGCCTACACCAAGTTTACAATCTATATTAACTATCACTATACAACTGTCTTCAACAACGTGACTTTGCTATTCCAGGAAACTCTTGCTCAGGCAGATAAGAGTTACAAAAAACTTCATTGTTCATTTCAGGAACTTCCCGAAAAACCCATATAAACCAACATCAGACTATTCAATTTTTCAATAAATAGTAGCAAATGATTGTTCACTTTCTAAGACACTGAAAAAGCTTACCTCAAAACTCTTGCCTTGGTATGTCTGTCCAATCTTAAACTATTATATGAAGATCCTCACCTAATTCTAATAAAATTTTGCATTGAAATACTTAAACCAGACTCCAAACCCTCAATAATAAACACCCCAACTTTGATGTTCCTTTCTGATTTGCCATTCTTATAAACACTGGCATGGCCCCCTACAAATGCTTATAAGCAATATACTCAACAGATAATTTTTGGTGGTTATTCTCCAGGAGCCAACATTCCACAGTACCACCAGACAGCTTCCCAAATGTCTATTAAAAGCTCAGTTCAGTGACACTAGTCTCATCACAAGCAATGTGGGGAAAATATTAATACTGTTATAAAAGACTAAGATAAATCATCAACCTTTATTAGGTAGTATCCACTAACACTATTGGCCAGTTTCTTAATGAGTTCCAACAGTAAACTGGCCTACTAATTAAACTTCTGAAGATTATAAAATAGAGTTTAGTAATCAGAGGACCATAAAACCAGTAGGAGCTCTAAGGAAGATGAGAAACAGATCACAGAGAGATTTAATAATCTAAAAAGGAATCCTATGAGAAACAGGGTAAGGATAAAACCAATTGATACATGAATAATCCACAATACTGATAAATCAGTAGAAAAAGTACTATGAAATATACAATTTAACAGTGAAAAGAAACTCTAAAGGAGTTTCCATTTACTATAATAATCACTTATCAGTAATCAGAAAGTTAAGACTTCTTACCGAGAGTAAATGCCTAAGTATTCTTTCACTGTAAGTCATTTAAATCACCTATATGGCCACAATCATGCCAATGCAGGTATAACTAGAAAGCAAGGGGTAAGTATTTAAAATGCCTCAAAGATTGAGAGGAACTGAAGGATCCAAATTTTAAAATTCATATGTGAAAAACACAACCACAAGTATTAGAAGAAAACGTGGATGAACTTCCTTATAACCCTGGAGTGGTGAAGACTTTTCTAAATATATTTCAAAATCCACAACCATAAAAGAAAAAATTACTTTACCACATAAAAGTCGAAAGTTATGCATGAAAAACATAACCTAAAATATACATATTTGCAACCCACATCACAAATAAAGGGCTAATCTCCCAACAGAAAATTCCTGAAAACAAAAAGACCAATGACCTAAGAGAAAAATAAAGGACATCAGAGTTCAAAGAAGGGAAAAAACGTAAAATGCCCCTTGAACAGATGAAAAAATGTCCAATGTCATTGATAATGAGAAAAATACAATAACCTGAGTTATACCAGTTCTCGTCTATCAAATGCAAAATTCAAGTCTAACAACACATTCAGTTGCTGAGGTTATGGGAAACAGGCCTGTTGCACATTTAGGTGGTAGTACAAAATGGCAATTTGGCAGTATCTAGCAGAATTACAGAAGCAGTTTTTAAAAGTGAACTTTTAGTATCATTTTAGATTTACAGAAAAATCGTAAACAGAGTTCCCTTAGACCACACAGTCAGTTTTTGCTGGTAAGATCTTACATTACTATGGTACTCACTGGCAAGAAGTCACCTCATGTAGCTCACACTTGAAAAGTGGCAAGTTGTATTACACTTCCTTGAGGGCTGTGTATCTAATTCTGCACAGATTTGTCTATTCTACCCCATTTATTTATTTAGTCAATCATTTATTTCTATCAGCATGAACTCATGGATATTATTTTATACTGTGGGTTATAATTCAATATTACTTTTTTGTTGCTCAAATTATTCCAGTATTGGCTACTGGGAACTCTTTCAGTTGGCTGTGTCCCTTTGACATAACTCATTCACTGTTTTTGTTTGAATAGTTCCTTCCTTTCCAGCATTACAAGATACTCCAGGTTAATCTTACAGTTTTATTGCCTACCCCAGTCCTAGAATCAGCCATTTCTCCAGAGGCCTGGTTCCTTTTACTAGAGAATGGTGTTACAAACCAAGATCTGGGCACCAGGTGTGCTCATTGCTACAGGGATTATTGTTGCTTCTAGGTTCTCTCAGCTGACAGAGGAAGAAAATAGGTGACCTAAAGCTCTACCATTGCTTGTTCATTTGTCACTATAACAGCAAAAAACAGGAAACAACCCAAATAGCCACAAAGGACTGAGTGACTAAACTATGGTACATCCACATAATAAAATACCATGCAGCTATTAAAAATAAAGATCTTTATCTAGATATGGAAAGACCTCCAGAATAAAATATACATTTCTTTGTAACTACAAAAGGCAAACACTGGAAGGATCAACAGGATACCAAAAAGTATGAGAGGAAAACAAAGTAGCAAGCAAAGGAGGAAATAAGACTTTGTGTACATCTTTCTACATACTTGAGTTTTATCTATCCCCCAAAATAAGTTTAATTTTAAAAAGAACTTAAAATGGTTACAATAGTGGAAGAATCTGAAGGGTTCAAATACTAAGAAAGAAAAAGATATTAATTTCTGAAGCATGAATACATACTACAAGACAAAGTAGCTCGAACCTAGGGACAATTATGTACCAAAAAAATCTAAGTTTAGTAAAACGAAAGTATTTCAAGTCAAACTCAGTTGAATTTAAGGTGGTGAAATGCAGTACAGCTGCTAAAATTAACGTATGACCAGAACCTGTATGTAAGTTTACTGAATTACTGTTCAATGGAAAGTGATTTATGATCACCTACATTAGCAGGGAGATAAAGGCTAAAGAAATGCAAAAATAATTTATAGAAACACAATTAATGTTTATATTCTTGATTATAAGATATGCTGATATTTATAGCTAAATAAAAGCATCTATCATTTCTACATTTTGTAAACCTAATTTTTTTTTTGGAGACAGAGTCTCAAGTCTGTCCCCCAGGCTGGAGTGCAGTGCCATCATAACTCACTGCAACCTCAAATTCCTTGGATTAAGCAATCCTTCCACAGGTTTAGCCTCCTGAGTAACTAGGACTGCAGGCACACATTACTATGCCTGGCTAATTTTTTAAACATTTCTTGTAGAGATGGGGATCTCACTATGTTGCCCAGGCTGGTCTCAAATTCCTGGGCTCAAGCAATCCTTTCACCTTGGCTTCCCAAATTGCAGGAATTATAGCTATCAGCCACCATGTCCAGCCGTAAATCTACTATTTATATCTCTTATTTCCCCAAACAAAATGGTGAAACCAATTTCTAACATACAAAAACATTTCCTCATCGGAAGATAAAAATCACAGTTTCTAAATTAAACACATATTTCCAAATGCTCCTAAGAGACAGTAAAACAATGCTCCCTAGGTGCCGTGGCTAACATCTTTAATCCCAGCACTTTGAAAGGCCGAGGCAGGAGGATCACTTGAGCCAAGGAGTTTGAAACCAGCCTGGGCAACACAGTGAGACCCCATCTCTACAAAAAATTAGCTGTGCACGGTGGCATGCACCTGTAGTCCCAGCTACTACGGAGGCTGAGGAGGGAGGATCACTTAACCCAGGAGGTTGAGGCTGCAGTGAGCCATGATAGCACTAATAATTCTCATGTCTCTGAGGTAAACCAAAAAATTACCCAAAAAAGGCACAACTAGCTCTTTTTAGCATTTTTTTTTTTTTTTTTTTTTTTTTTTTGAGACAGAGTCTCACCCTGTCGCCTAGGCTGGAGTGCAGTGGTGCAATCTCAGCTCACTGCAACCTCCGCCTCTCGGGTTCAAACAATTCTCTGCCTCAGCCTCCCAAGTAGCTGGGATTACAGATGCCCAGGCGCCATCACCACGTCCAGCTAATTTTTGTATTTTTAGTAGAGACGGGGTTTCGCCATCTTGGCCAGGTTGGTCTTGAACTCCTGACCTCGTGATCCACCCGCCTCAGCTTCCTCAAGTGCTGGGATTATAGGTGTGAGCCACTGTGCCCAGCCATTTTTTAGTATTTTCAATACTGGAAAGCAACCCTTTGACAGTGCTTCTGAAGCACCAACATCACAAAAGATTGTCCATTTAACTTGCAAAAGTTCATTTGTAATTGTACACAACTTTCCCAATGGCTTCGCTGTAGGAAAAAAATGATATTATGCCTAAAAAGTGTTCAACAGCCTCCTTACTGGAATATCTCCCTCTTTGACCTCATTTCCTGCCACTACCTCTATGAGCAACCTTTAGCTCTTTATTTCTATCATATGGAAATTACTCATTAGGCTGGTAGAGAACAACATTTTTAAAGAAACACAAATTTTTTTTCATATTCCTTTTTTACATGTTCTTTTATCCTACCTAGGAAGTGGTTCTCTTCTCTCATCTATTTGTAAAGCTAATTACCTTCAGCATCACTTCATCTGAGACATCTACTTAACACCCTCAGCTAAATGTTACTCTCTCCTCTTCATGATAATCCTAAATTCATCTTTAACCATAAGTTCATCTTTGGTAATAACACAAATAAACTAATACACTCTATCATAAGCCACCTAACCTTTTATCAAGATGCTCTCTAAGCCTCCTGAGGACATTCCAAGACAGTATACAGTCCTATGGTCTCCTTGGAAATCGATATAGATAACACTTCAAGGGCGATACCTTGTTGGTTTTGACTGGATATTAGTTTAAACTTTTTAAGGAGATGAGTGACAGAACTAACCCTTATAAGTTTTAAGTTTAACGAACCCTGTAAGTTTTGAGTTTATATTGTTTCATCCCATGTACAAAACCATTTTTTCCTACAAAAAAAAAGACGCTCTTTACAGGGTACAACTTAGACAACGGGTAACAGGAAGTCTATTTCAATTCCTGATGCAACTCTTACAGATAAGCTGACACACCTCCAGTTCAAATTTTATAGCAGGGAGACCAGTTTTGAAGAAAACAATAGAGACTTCCAGGGAGCTGAAAGGACCACCTGCAATTTTCCTCCCATAAACTTTACTACTGCCTGCGGGTCTACATTGTTTTGCCTGCCATTTACTACAGTAGAATTTAGAATATATATATATATATATATATAAGAATATCAAAATTATTAGAAGAAAAAATTGTGTTGCCATACCAGATATTAAAATATATTACAAAGCATTGATAATTAAAATAAGCTGGAATGAATACAAAAAGAGATGGATCACCAAGTCATCTAGCTTTTTTTTATTTATATATAATAATTTGATAGAAACCAAATATCAGAAAAAATTTTAAAAAGATGCCAGGATTCAAGGAGCAGTCAAAGTCTCCTCCTTAGCAATCTGTGGGGATAATGGGTGTGGGAGGAGGACCAACATCCCAGAAATCAAAGAAATTCAAATATATTTTTCTAAAACCAATGATCAAAAGTAAACATTTTAGCTAATCATATCACTAAAAACAGATGTGGCACATTATTCGTGGTACTGATACAACAGAGAATATCAGAAAAAGGTTCACAGACTTTGATTTGGGAATTCCACTTCTAGATATCTATCTACCCTAAGGAAATGCAAAATGGTGGGGGTGGGTGGGAAAGGGCTATCACATGTTCAAGTCTGTCACAGTACCAGTTTAAAATAGTGAAAACAGAAATACAAAAGATATTCAGCCTACTATCAACACCTCTATGCACGCAAATTAGAAAATCTAGAGGAAAAGGATAAATTCCTGGAAACACACAACCTCCCAAGATTAAACCAGGAAGGAAGTGAAAACCTGAACAGACAAGTAACAAGTTCCAAAACTGAATCAGTAATTAAAAAAAAAAAAAAAATCCTACCAACCAAAAAAAGTCCGAGACCAGATGGATTCACAGCCGAATTTTACCAGACGTACAAAGAAAAATTGGTACCAATCCTACTGAAACTATTCCAAAAAATCAAGGAGGGCTTCCTCCCTAACTCATTCTAGGGAGCCAGCATCAGCCTGATACCAAAATCTGGCAGAGATACAATGAAAAAAGAAAACGTCAGAACAATATCCCTGATGAACATAGTAACAAAAACCCTCAAAATACTAGCAAATGGAATCCAGCAGCACATCAAAATGTTAATTCACCACAATTAAGTAAGCTTTGTTCCTGAGGTGCAAAGTTGCTTCAACATGTGAAAACAATAAATGTGATTCACCACATAAACAGAATTAAAAACAAAAAACATATCATCTTCTCAAGAGACACAGAAAAAGCTTTCCATAGAACCCAGCATCTCTTCATGAATGGGCAAAAGTTGGAACAATTCCCTTGAGAACTGGAACAAGAAAAAAAGATGCTCACTCTCACCACTCCTATTCAACACAGTACTTGAAAGTCCCAGCCAGAGCAATCAGGCAAGGAAAAAAAAAAAAAAAAAATCAAAGACATCTCAATAGAGAAAGAAGAAATCAAACTCTTTCTCTTTGCAGATGCAATTATGTATCTAGAAAACCCTTAAGACTCTAAGACTCTACCAAAAGGCTCCTAGAACTGTAAACGACTTCAGTAAAGGTTCAGGATACAAAATCAATGAATAAAAATCAGTAGCATTTCTATACAACAACATTCTAGCTGAGAGCCAAATTAAAAACACAATATTATTTACAATAGCCCCCCAAAAAATGAAGTGCCTAGTATTACATCTAACCAAGGAGGTGAAAGATGTCTAGAATAACTACAAAACGCTGCTGAAAGAAATCAGTGATGACACAAATGTAAAAACATTTCATGCTCATTAATTAGAAGAATCAATATCATTAAAATATCCATACTGCCAAAAGCAACATACAGATTCAATGCTATTCCTATCAAACTATCAATGTAATTCTTCACAAAATTAGGAGAAAAAAAAAAAAGGGCCAGGCGTGGTGACTCACACCTATAATCCCAGCACTTTGGGAGGCTGAGGCGGGTAGATCATGAGGTCAGGAGATCAAGATCATCCTGGCTCACAAGGTGAAACCCCGTCTCTACTAACAATACAAAACATTAGCCGGGCGTGGTGGCGGACCCCTATAGTCCCAGCTACTCGGGAGGCTGAGGCAGGAGAATGGTGTGAACCCAGGAGACAGAGGTTGCAGTGAGCTGAGACTGCGCCACTGCACTCCAGCCTGGGGGACAGACCGAGACTCTGTCTCAAAACAAACAAACAAACAAACAAACAAAAAACTCTTCTAAGATTCATACAGAACCAAAAAGAGTCCAAATAACCAAAGCAACCCTAGGCAGAAAGAACAAAGCCAGAGGAATCATACTACCCAACTTTAAAAACTAAACTGTAGGGCTAAAGTAACCAAAACAGCATGGTACTAATACAAAAACAGACACACAGACCAACGGAACAGAGTGGAGAATCCAGAAATAAAGTTGCATAACCACAACCATCTGATCTTCAACAAAGTTGCCAAAAATAAACAATGGGAAAAAGACTCTCCATTCAATAGATGGTGCTGGGATAACTGGATAGGCATATGCAGAAGAATGAAAGTGGGCCCCTACCTTTCGTCATATACAAAAATTAACTCAAGATGAATTAAAGACATTAAACTATAAAATCCTAGAAGAAAACCTAGGAAACACTCTTCCAGACATCAGCATTGGCAAAGAATTTATGGCTAAGTCCCCAAAAACAACTGCAATGAAAACAAAAATTGACAAGTGGGACCTAATCAAACTAAAGAGCTTCTGCATGGCAGAAGAAATTATCAAGAGTATACAGACAGCCTTCAGAATGGGAGAAAAGATTTGCAAACCATGCATCCAACAAAAGACTAATATTCAGAATCCATGTGGAACTTAAATCCACAAGAAAAAAAAAATAACCCCATTAAGAAGCAGACAAAGGACATGAACAGACACTCCTCAAAAGAAGACATACAAGCAGCCAACAAACACATGAAAAAAAATGTTCAGCATTACTAATCATGAGATAAATGCAATGAAAACCACAACAAAATACCATCTCACACCAGTCAGAATGGCTATTATTAAAAACTCAAAAAACAGATACTGGCAAGGCTGCAGAGAAAAGCGAAAGCTTACACACTGTTAGTGGGGATATAAGTTAAGTTAGCCACTGTGGAAAGCAGCTGGAGATTTCTCAAAGAGCTGAAAACTGAACTACCATTCAATTCAACAACCCCATTACTGGGTATATACCTAAAAGAAAACAAATAATTTTATCAAAAAGACTCATGTATTCATAGGTTTATGGCAGCACTATTCACAATAGCAAAGACATGGAATCAACCTAGGTGCCCACTGATGGTGAATTGGATAAAGAAAACATGGTACATATGCACCATGGAGTACTATATAGTTACAAAAAAAGAACGAGACCTTGTTCTTTGCAGCAACATGGATGCAGTTGGAGACCATTATTCTCAGTGAATTACTGCAAGAACAGAAAACCCAATACTGCATGTTCTCACTTATATTTGGGAGCTAAACATTGAGCACACATGGACCTAAGATATGAACAGCTGAGCATGGTCGCTAATGCCTGTAATGCTAGCGCTTTGGGAGGCTGAGGCAAGAGGACTGCTTGAGCCCAGGAGTTCAAGACCAACCTGGGCAACACAGACCTCATATCTATAAAAAATCAAACTGTTAGCCAGGTGTGATGGTACGTGCCCGTGATCCCAGCTACGTGGGAGGCTGAGGTGGGAAGATCACTTGAGCCCAGAAGGTTGAAGCCGCAGTGAGCCATGATCATGCCGCTGCCTTCCAGCCTGGGTGAGAGCAAGATCCTTTCTCAAGGAATTAAAAAAATAAAAAAATAAAAAGCTAGGCATGGTGGCTTACACCTATAATGTCAGAACTTTGGGAGGCCGAGGCGGGCAGATCATAAGGTCAGGAATTCAAGACCAGCCTGGCCAACATGGCAAAACCCCGTCTCTACTAAAAATACAAAAATTAGCTGGGCGTGGTGGTGGGTACCTGTAGTCCCAGCTACTAAGGAGGCTGAGGCAGGAGAGCTGCTTGAACCCAGGAGGTGGAGGTTGCAGTGGGCCAAAATAATGCCACTGCACTCCAGCCTGGGCGACAGAGTGAGGCCCCATCTCAAAGAACAAAAAAAGATAGTAACAATAGACACTGGGGATGACTAGAAGGGGTTAGCAAATGTGGACATGGGCTGAAAAACTACCTATCACATACTATGTTCACTACCAGAGTGACAGGATCATCCATACCCCAAACCTCAGCATCACGCAATATACCCATGTAACGAACCTGCACTTGTATGCCCTGAATCACAAATAAAAGTTGAAATTATTTTTAAAACAAAATAATGAAAACTGAAAAGTAATAATTATCAAACAATATGAAATGGTTAAGCCTCTTTTGTAAACACTAAAAGTAACAGCCATAATTATTTGGTACCTTAAAAAAAAAACATGGCCGGGCGCGGTGGCTCAAGCCTGTAATCCCAGCACTTTGGGAGGCCAAGACGGGCAGATCACGAGGTCAGGAGTTTGAGACCATCCTGGCTAACACGGTGAAACCCCGTCTCTACTAAAAAGTACAAAAAGCTAGCCGGGCGAGGTGGCTGGCGCCTGTAGTCCCAGCTACTCGGGAGGCTGAGGCAGGAGAATGGCGTAAACCCGGGAGGCGGAGCTTGCAGTGAGCTGAGATCTGGCCACTGCACTCCAGCCTGGGCGACAGAGCGAGACTCCGTCTCAAAAAAAAAAAAAAAAAAAAAAAACATAAAAAGGATCTTAAACAAAAACACAAAACATACTGGAGAAAAGCCAAGATAATATTTGAAGATAATAACCACTGTGCTAGAGAATGTACATTGTACATTTTTTATATGATTATACATTCTTGCATTTAAAAAATAATTTTCTAAAACTAATAACTGAGACCACACAGATAGGAAACAGTATCACCGATAAGAAACAAGAGTCAGACAAAAACATCCACTAAAGGAAAAAACATAAAATAATTGAAACAAAGGACAATTATACATAAAATTAAGAAAACTGCCAACCCCTGGTAAAACTAAAAGGCTCAAAGTAGAACAAAAAAAGGGAAAAAAATCAGATGGAACGATGGGAAGGTTTTTTGGTTTTTGTTTTGTTTTGAGATGGGGTCTCTAACTCTGTCACCCTGGCTGGGGAGCAGTGGCACAATCACAGCTCACTACAGCCTTTACCTTCCAGAGGAGTAGCCAGGACTACAGTCATGTGCCACCACACCTGGCCAATTTTTTATAATACTTTTTAAAGAGATGGCATTTTGCCATGTTGCCCAGGCTAGTCTTAAACTCCTGGGCTCAGCTGATCTGCCCACCTCAGCCTCCCAAAGTGCTGGATTACAGACATGAGCCACTGCACCCAGGCAGAAAGTTTTAATCACTTTGCCTTTACTTCAAAAATTTTTCCACACATTTGTTTGTTAAAAACTGACATACTGGCCACGCACAGTGCCACATGCCTGCAATCTCGGCACTTTGGGAGGCCAAGGTGGGAGGATCACTTGAGTCCAGAAGTTTGAGACCAGCCTGCACAATATAGTGAAACCTCATCTCTATTCTCCACAAAAATCTTTTAAAAATTAGCCAAGCATGGCGGCGGCACCTGTAGTCCCAGCTACTCAGGAGGCTGAAGTGGGAGGATCTCGAGTCCATGAGGCAGAGGCTGCAGTGAGCTGAGATCATGCCACTGCACTCCAGCCTGGGAGACAGAAAGAGGCCCTGTTTCAAAATGAAAAACAAAACAACAACAAAAAAGCTGACATATTACATGGACATATTGCATAACAGTAAATTTTTTAATAGAAAAAAAATTTAAATAAAAACTGAGCGAAAAAAACCTGTACAGAAAATATCTCAGATCACATATTACCTTGAAACAGTAATCTTAAGAGACTTGATCACCTAGGACCCCCTCTTCCTCTGCCATGGCCACGTGCTCTTCCTCTACCTCTGCTTCTGCATTGGTCTCTTCCTGCAACAAACAGCTTCCCTTTTCTTAGGTTTTACCTTAGGTTCAACATCCACAAGTAGTGTATCCAGAGGTAAACTGTCTGGTAGAGTAAAATATTTAATGTTACTTCCTCAAATTCGTGTTTCCAACTGTACAGGTTTTCTGTCTTCAGGGTCATTTTCACAGCTTCAAGATGTGTATTCATGGTGACCTCCACACCTGTAACTGTTCCATGGACCTGTGTTCCACTTTTCAATTAAATGGTTACAGGTTCACGAATCATTTCATCAAAAATCTCATGAGCTTCGTCCTAGCAGCGCTGTCATTCTTTGGGTCCAACAGCACACAGAATCCAGCAACCAAGTACCAACCAACCCAC
Organism: Piliocolobus tephrosceles; assembly: GCF_002776525.5. Lineage (NCBI taxonomy): Eukaryota > Metazoa > Chordata > Mammalia > Primates > Cercopithecidae > Piliocolobus > Piliocolobus tephrosceles. Next base: position 93,840,856 of record NC_045443.1, read on the forward strand.
TAGAAGTATGAATCTACTTTAAATTTAATATATGAGTGATTCTTTCCCTTAACACTGTGCTAAACCCTAGAACAGTGTTTCTAAAACTCCAGGACCCATCAAGAATTGTCTGAAACATTAAAAACCCAGAGATTCTCATTCAGAAACAGAGTTTGAGATTACATACACACAAGCATGCCTTTAGATTTTTTCTTCTTTTAGTCAACAAGAATGATTCTGAAGTTCAGGTTAAAGCCATTACTCTAGAATAACATATAATAGTAAACAATAATACAATACTAAGCATCCAGGCAGATTTTATGACAAAGAATAAAATGCAAAGTCAGTTTCTTCTTTTGATGGGTAAGCTTTATAACCAGTTATTCTATTTTGATTCCAGAAAAATGTGAGGCGCGGCATGGTGGCTCACACCTGTAATCCCAGTGCTTTGGGAAGCTGAGGCTCGAGAATCACTTGTGTAAAGTAGTTCAAGACTAGCCTGGGCAACATAGTGAGACCCTATCTCTACTAAAAAAAAAAAAAAAAAAAAAAAGGGAAAAAATTAGCCGGGCATGGTGGTGTGCGCCTGTGGTCCCAGCTGCTCAGAAGCTGAGGTAGAAGGATTGCTTGAGCCCAGTAGGTTGAGGCTGCAATGAACCGGGACTGCACCGCTGTGCTCCAGCCTGGGAAACAGAGTAAGACCTTTTCTCTAAAAAAAAATATATATATAATAAAAGAGAAAAAGAAAACAATCAGCCAGATGTGGTAGCTCACGCCTGTAACCCTAGTAGTTTGGGAGGCCAAGGTGGGAGGATTACTCGAGCTCAGGAGTTGCAGCCTGGGCAACATAGTGACATCTCATCTGTATATAAAAAAAAAAAAAAAAAAAAAGCCGGG
>NC_045443.1:93841831-93876662 GCF_002776525.5 Piliocolobus tephrosceles
AAAAAAAAAAAAAAAAAAAAAAAAGCCGGGCGCGGTGGCTCAAGCCTGTAATCCCAGCACTTTGGGAGGCCGAGACGGGCGGATCATGAGGTCAGGAGTTCGAGACCATCCTGGCTAACACGGTGAAACCCCGTCTCTACTAAAAAATACAAAAAGCTAGCCGGGCGAGGTGGCTGGCGCCTGTAGTCCCAGCTACTCAGGAGGCTGAGGCAGGAGAATGGCATAAACCCGGGAGACGGAGCTTGCAGTGAGCTGAGATCCGGCCACTGCACTCCAGCTCGGGCGACAGAGCGAGACTCCGTCTCAAAAACAAAAACAAGAAAAACTCTAGAGTCACATACAAGAGTCACTAACAAGGAAAGCAAATACTGTCTAGACTATTGAGATGTCAAGTAAATGATAAAGCACAGGCCTAAAGAAGTGAAACAGAACAGGCAAAATGGTTCAAAGAAATATTTGGTTGGCCCTAAGGAAAGCTTATAGATATGCTTACAAAAGATTATGACCTATTTATTCCTAATGATCATTAGACTAGAAACAACAATGCACATCTTAGTCTAATGGTATGTCTATATGTGACACCTCCACCCCCAAACATACAAGAAGGATGCAACACACACCCATTAATAATGCAAACCCACAGCTACAGTTACGCTCAAATCTAGTGGGAGTAGAGGCATGTAAGAAAATCTGGGAAATATGCAAAGTTCAAAAAGCCAGAGATGATTCTGATTCAACTGTCCTTGTGAATCACTGATTTAGACATTCCTCCAACATGAAGCAATGGATTAAACAATTTTATTACCACTACCAATAATTCCTAAACAGAGTCATAGCAAAAATAATCAATGTTTTACACGCTGTGTTGGGCTGTTCTTACACTGCTATAAAGGAATCCCTGAGACTGGGTAATTTATAAAGAAAAGAGGTTTAATTGCCTCATGGTTCTGCAGGCTGTACAAGCATAATGCCAACATCTACTTGGCATCAGGGGAGGCCTCGGGAAGCTTTTACTCATGGTGCAAAACCAAGTGGGAGCAGGCACGTCACATGGTGAGAGCATGAACAAGAGAGGGCAGAGAAGAAGCTACAAACTTTAAAACAACTGGATCTCACATGAACTCATCACCAAGAGGATGGTGCTAAGCCATTCATGAGGGATCTGCCCCTTGAACCAAACACCTCCCACCACCAGGCCCCACTTTTTTTTTTTTTTTTTGAGACAGAGTCTCGCTCCGTTGCCCAGGATGCAATGCAGAGGCACAATCGTGAGTCACTGTAACCTTCACCTCCCGAGTTCAAGTGATCCTTTTGCCTCAGTCTCCCTAGTAGCTGGGACTACAGGTGCACGCCACCACACCCGACTAATTTTTGTATTTTTAGTAGAGACAGGGTTTCACCATGTTGGCCAAGCTGGTCTCGAACTTCTGACCTCAGGTGATCCACCCATCTCGGCCTCCAAAAATGCTGGGATTACCGACATGAGCCACTGAGCCTGCCTAAGTCCCACTTCTAACAATGGGGATTACTTTTCAACATGACATTTGGAGGGGACATCCAAACTATATCACATGCATTATTTCATTTAATTCCCATAACCCTATCAAGTAGGTTCTGTTACTTCCTCATCTTTAAGAAGAAACTGACCTTCAAGAGCTTTTTTTTTGTTTTGAGGGTTTTCTTGTTTTGTTTTGAGACAGGTTCTCAGTCTTTCACTCAGTCTGCTGGGCAGTGGCATGATCACAGCTCACTGCAACTTCGACCTACCAGACTCAAGAGAGCCTTCTGCCTCAGCCTCCTGGGTAGCTGTAACTACAGGCATGTGCCATCATGCTCAACTAATTTTTTTTTAATATTTTTGTAGGCATGGGGTCTCCCTATGTTGCCCAGGCTGGCCTCAAACTCCTAGGCTCAAGTGATCCTCCCCAGTCTGCCTTCCTAAATGCAGGGATTACAGGCATGAGCCACCTTGCCCAGCCAGGTGTTAAAGTAATGAGCTTATAGTAATATGGTTATTATCAGTTATTACTGAAGTAGTCTTTATGAAAAGAAAATTGAAAACATATAACCAATTCTAAACTTTATACAATAGAAACCTAAGTTGCACATCTTTTCCAAAAAATTGTACCTGAAATAAATGTTTCAACCATTTTATAGCTTAGAAGAAAAGGGATCAGAGCAAAATGGAAACGTAAATGATATCTGGAGAAGGGAGGGATCAACAAAAAAATATCCAAGCTTACCAACTTATAGGCAAAAATTATTGCAAAACAGAACACCCCAATGGTTGCCGAAATGAAAAATGTTGGTTAATAAACCATGATCTCAAAAGCTTAATATAAAAAGTGTTTTAAGAAGACTACGTAAGTTGAGGAATTTAAAAAGGCACTGACTCCCACAAATTATGAAAATTCATTTGAAATGTCACACTTCAAACAACATGTTACCAAGCCATAATCCCAAACTAATGTTTAAAATAAATCTATTACTTATAACACACCTACTATAGAAGAGGTTTTTTTTGTTTTTTTGTTTTTTTGTTTTGAGATGAAGTCTCACTCTCTCACCAGGCTGGAGTGCAGTGGCAAGATCTTGGCTCACTGCAATTTCTGCCTCCCAGGTTCAAGCAATTCTCCTGCCTCAGCCTCCTGAGTAGCTGGGATTATAGGCATGTGCCACCACACTCAGCTAATTTTTGTATTTTTAGTAGAGATGGGGTTTCGCCATGTTGCCCAGGCTGGTCTTGATCTCCTGACCTCAAGTGATCTGACCACCCTGGCCTCCCAAAATGCTGGGATTACAGGCTTGAGCCACTGCAGCCGGCCCGTTTTTTTCAGTTTAACCACATTTTACTCTTGCTATGTTGACTAATGTTTTCAGACCTTCAGAAATGAGTATTTTCTTTACATACTAACATTATAATTTTATATTTCCATTTTGTCTAAAACACAACAATCTTTGAAGGCCACACCCCTTTTCTCTCCATTTTCACTGTTAGTACAGCTCACATGCAATTAAAAAGTCTCAATAATGCCAACTTTCTGTCCCTAGAAGTTGGCCTACAAACTGCTCTAGATTGCCCTCACACAAATACCACCAAAATTGTATAGCTCCAATATTCGAAACCTAAAAGCTTTTTATTATCTACTGTATCAAAATGTATTCTTGATTGCTTCTAAGCCTACTCTGACCTTAATTTACCAACTTGGTGTTGTTTCTCCTAATTCCATCACTTTATTCAATTTAACAATATGATAATATGGGAAGAAATACAGAAATGAAAAAAACACTCTCTGGAGCACAAAGCCAGCCAAAAGAGGAAGAGACTTGAAAATAATAAATTACAATATAACATATTAAGTGCTACACTATATACAAATACTATATAGCAGAACTACCATAACTCTGAATGGAACAAAGATCACGTTGGAGGAAGCAACATTTGTGCTCAAAAATGAGAATTTCTCTACAAGTGTCATAGCATTGTAATATTAACATACCAGTTTCTTCATCTTTGTATCCTAGCACCTACCATAGTGTCTAGTACAGAGTAGGCAGGTACTTCAGACATGGATGGATGAATGGATGGCAGCAGGGAAAAAAGGATAAAATGATAAGATACACATATCAACATAAAGAAAGAATACGGTTCAATTAAAATGGGACAGAACTGGAGCCAGTGAATCAGATAAGACATTCCAAAATCCTTACGTAAGAAAGTGACACAGGAAAAAATACTTTTTTTTTTTTAAGACGGAATCTCCCTCTGTGGCCCAGGCTGGAGTGCAGTGGCCGGATCTCAGCTCACTGCAAGCTCCGCCTCCCGGGTTCCCACCATTCTCCTGCCTCAGCCTCCCGAGTAGCTGGGACTACAGGCGCCCGTCACCTCGCCCGGCTAGTTTTTTGTATTTTTAGGAGATGGGGTTTCATCATGTTAGCCAGAATGGTCTCGCTCTCCTGACCTCATGATCCGCCCGTCTCGGCCTCCCAAAGTGCTGGGATTACAGGGTTGAGCCACCGCGCCCAGCCAGGAAAAAATAAATTTAAAAGATTTAGGAATTAAAATTAATAGGACTTGGGCCGGGCGCGGTGGCTCAAGCCTGTAATCCCAGCACTTTGGGAGGCCGAGACGGGCGGATCATGAGGTCAGGAAATCGAGACCATCCTGGCTAACACGGTGAAACCCCGTCTCTACTAAAAAATACAAAAAACTAGCCGGGCGATTTGGTGCGCGCCTGTAGTCCCAGCTACTTGGGAGGCTGAGGCAGGAGAATGGCGTAAACCCAGGGGGCAGAGCTTGCAGTGAGCTGAGATCCGGCCACTGCACTCCAGCCTGGGCGCGAGACTCCGTCTCAAAAAAAAAAAATTAACAGGACTTGGTGTGACTAACTGGACTAAGGGGAAATGAGCATAACAGAAAAGCATTAAGAAAGAAGCTGCCAAAGTTTTTGGCTTATGTGACTAGGCTGACAGTGGTACCATTCACTGATATTGGGAATAGAAGTAGGGGATTCGAGTTCAGTTTAGGTAAGTGAGCACACTAAGGCAATATCGAGTAGGAAGCTGGAATGCAACTCAGAAAAAAAGGTCTAGATTAAAATAAAGAGTTGGAGATTATTGCATATGGGTGATAAGAACAAAGCCCTAAATATAGATGAGATTGCCAGAAACACATTTAAAACCTGGAAAGAATGCCGTGGACAGAACACTCAGACAACCAACATTGTTGTTATTTTATATGTTACAATATTGTCGCATTAAATTATATTGTTACAACACAGATAATGGCTACTACAATATTGAGGACATAACAAATGCTTTAAAAATACTTACCAACTGCACATCTGAATTGCAAAATTAAATTTATTAACTCAAATTGAGCCATAAAGGACCACTTCTTAAAACTAATTTAAGGCCAGGAGCAGTGGCTCACACCTTTAATCCCAGCACTTTGGGAAGCCTAGGCGGATGGATCACGAGGTCAGGAGTTCAAGACCAGCCTGGCCAAGACAGTGAAACCCCATCTCTACTAAAAACTACAAAAATTAGCAGGGCATAGTGGCAGACACCTGTAATTCCAGTTACTTGAGAGGCTGAAGCAGGCAGAATCTCTTGAACCCAGGAGGCGGAGGTTGCAGTGAGCCAAGATCGCGCCATTGTACACCAGCCTAGGTGACAAGTGAGACTCCGTCTCAAAAAAAAAAAAAAAAAACTAATTAAATAGGTCAGATTCAAAGGGCTGAAGTCTGACTAAGGAATCCAATTTTACTTCAGAATCAGTGAAAAATCTGGGCACAGTGGCTCACACTTGTAATTCCAGCACTTTGGGAGGCTGAGGCAGGCGGACTGCTTGAGCCCAGGAGTTCAAGAACAGCTTGGGCAACATGGTAAAACCCCATCTCTACTAAAAATACAAAATTTAGCCAGGACTGGTGGCGCTGAACCTGTAGTCCCAGCTACTGGGGAGGCTGAGGTGGGAGGACGACTGGAGCCCCAGAGGTCAAGGCTACAGGAAGCAGCGATCACACCACTGCAATCAACCTGGGTGGCAGAGTGAGGCCCTGTATCGTTTTGTTTTTTTTTTTTTTTTCCACTGTATCAGTCCATTCTTTTTTTTCTTTTTTTTTTATTTTTATTTTTTTTATTATACTTTAAGTTCTAGGGTACATGTGCATAACGTGCAGGTTTGTTACATATGTATACTTGTGCCATGTTGGTGTGCTGCACCCACCAACTCGTCAGCACCCATCAATTCATCATTTATATCAGGTATAACTCCCCAATGCAATCCCTCCCAAGACCCTGTATCTTAACAAACACAGACACACACATTCTCAATGAAAAGCTTCTTTTTCCATGAGAAATAACATTACAAGTCAATAATATAAAATACTAAAATCTAAAGTTGTTATACTTCAAAAAATTTTTATTTTAAATAATACTAAAAAATACATATTAACTAATTTAAAGAAGAGCGAGTCTAAATTTGGAGTGATATGGGCTTCAATACTGTCAGTTGATAACTTCTTGCAAGTACAGACTGGGTGCAGTGGCTCATGCCTGTAATCCCAGCGCTTTGGGAGGCCAAGGAAGGCAGATTATGAGGTCAGGAGTTCAAGACCAGCCTGGTCAACATGGTGAAACAACATCTCTACTAAAAACAAAAATTAGCTGGGCGTGGTGGTGCATGCCTATAATCCCAGCCACTCGGGAGGCTGAGGCAGGAGAATAGCTTGAACCCAGGAGGCGGAGGTTGCAGTGAGCCGAGATTGCGCCACTGCACTCCAGCCTGGGCAATACAGTGAGACTCTGTCTCCAAAAAAAAAAAAAAAAAAAATTCTCACAAGTATTATTATCAACTTTTACCAACTTTGTTTACATTATTGAATATTAACACATATTAATAACAAACATTACCCACCAATTATAAGAATAGTAGGATTAAATATGACTCGAGAAGGCCAAAGTTAGTAACGAAAGTAGAATACAAGGAAAGAAATTATCTTTGGGTCCTTTTCCCTTGTTTACAAACATGTACACAAAATTTTGAGTATTCTTGAACATACTTACACTAACAAATGCATAAAAAGGAACAAAATTGTGCTATTAAAAGGTAGACAAGCACAGGCACGGTATCCTACACCTATAATCCCAGCACCTTGGGAGACTGAGGTGCGTGGGTCACCTGAGGTCAGCGGTTCGAGACCAGCCAGGTCAACATGGTGAAAACCCATCTCTACTAAAAATACAAAAATTAGCTGGACGTGGTGGCTCACACCACCTGTGGTCCCAGCTACTTCAGAGGCTGAGGCACAAGAATAGCTTGAGATCACGCAACTGCACTTCTGCGCTCCAGCCTGCGCCAACTGAGACTACGTCTCAAAAAAAAAAAAAAAAAGGTAGACGAAGAATATTTATTATTTTATTTTTATTTATTATTTATTCAAAAAATCTATAATTTTATTTCCCCCAAAAACAGCCTTGCTCTGTCGCCAGGCTAGAGTGCAATGGTGCGATCTCAGCTCACCGCAACCTCCGCCTCCCAGGTTCTAGTGATTCTCCTGCCTCACCCTCCCAAGGAGCTGGGATTACAGGCACGTACCACCATGCCCAGCTAATTTTTGTATTCTTAGTAGAGACAGGGTTTCAACATGTTGGCCGGGCTGGTCTGGAACTCTTTACCTTGTGATCCGCCCGCCTTGGCCTCTCAAACTGCTGGGATTACAGGCATGAGCTACCACGCCTGGCCCATATAAATGTTTTAAATCTTTTTAGCATCTTGATTTTTAATTCATTTTGAGCAGCATGTCCTACCTTACCTATTTTATATACTGCAATCTTTTAATGTAGTAAAACCAGTTCAATGTACTTTAATTCTTATTTTGATGAGCTTTTCTAATTTCTCACTCCCTGTTTATAAAGTGCAGACAGTAACACTGACTTTTTAACATCTTATCCTCATGGAGACAGCGTAGAGTAGTGGTCTGAATGCCTAAACCAGAATGTCAATGGTCGGTCCCTGGAAACAATGACTTAACCTAAAGTCTTTGTTTCTTCGTTTGAAAACAGGCAGAATACCTATATGAAGCACTTATTCTGAGGATTTCACAAAATAATACCTGGCATAGTGCCTAGCAGAACTAATTAATTAACGTTAATTTCTTTCACAAAGTTTATGTTATGGACTGAAGATCTGTATACCCCCAAAATTCACATGTTGAAGTCCAAACCTCCCAGTGTGATGGCTATTAGAGGTGGGCCTTTGGGAATTAATTAGGTTTAGATTAGGTCCTAACAGTGAGACCCTCTCATGTCGGGATTTGTGCCCTTTTAAGTAGAAAAGAAAAAGACATTCTCACCTCTCCCTCCCCTCCCTCCTCCTATCTCCCTCCCACTTCACCTGCAAGCAGGGAGGAAAGGCCTTAAGAGTGCCCAGGGAGAAGACAGCTGAGAGGGCAGGTGCTTCCCTAATTTCAGACTTCCAGCCCCGGACCTGTGAGAAAATATGTCTGTGTTTTCAGCCACCTCAATATACGGTATTTTGTTATAGTAGACCGAGTAAACTAAGGCGATATCAAAAAATATTTTCAAAAGGAGACTTTGGAGAGCAAGATAATTTTCACCTCATCCCAATATGCCACAGATCTGTAAATCTACATCCTCAAACAGTATTCAGTATTGCAGGTTACTGCAGAACATGATAACATTATTTATTAGATTTACTGGTAGATGTCTATTGATTTTCCATGTTGACCAACAGGGAGAAGAAGACAGGCTAGGAACAATAAACTACACTCAGGTATATTCAATACACTTTTCTGGCCCTTGGTTATTTCTCTTGCCAGGTCAATATTTCGCAGATATCAAAAGTAACCACCAACTAACTATACTGGAAGCAAAATAATGACAAAGAATCCACTGATGACAATATAAACTCTTAAAAGCCAGTCTAACTGGTCCTCTCCCCATCAGTTCAAAGAAATTGCCAACATTGTAGACTGAATGCTAGTGAACTACACTAGGTTCGCTATTACAGGCAGTTTTTTCACTTCAAAAATGCTACATAAAGCACATTTTTAAGTGCCATAAACCTATTGTTTATCTTCTGTATTTAAAATGCAAAATACCATAATCACTTTACGAAATACACTTTAAATGCTGATTTCCTATTTAAAAGTTTAGGCAAAAATTATACATTCAAAATTCAAAAGAACCTAAAACTATTCATCCTTCCCATGTATGAAAACAGACCATTTTTTAAATAGGTAAAATTCCCTAGAGAATATAATTTTTACAACATAGCAATAAAGTAATTATCCATCCTGAAAGTCTAAAACAAACCAAACAAACAAACAATACAAAGAACATCCTGGAAATCTTAATGCCATGTAAAAGAATGCCAGCCCATGACGGTAAAATTTTCTAAAGACTAGGAAACATCAATAAAGATTCAAAATGTAATGCCTTATAAATATTCAACATTAGTAGACAATAACAAATAAAATCATAGAGTAAAAATTTTTGTGTTCACGGATAACTGTTATAATATTAAGGGACATCGTCATTTCCACTTTTGAATAGCTACCTCAGTTGCCATTACAGCTTCCATTGTTCACAATAAAATAGTTGCATTGTTTTTCAGTGAAAGGAAAGAAGGAAAATATTGCTGAAAATAAAGAGAAAAACAAGTCTTGACAAAGCAAACAAAATGATTTTATACGCCATCTCGTTCCACCATAATTGTAGGACTGAACTAGTATCCAAAAACTAAATATTTCAACAAACATATGCATTAAAATCTGTGCTTAGTCAACACAGCTATCCTGTGCTACAGGGCAAATAAAATTTTAATTTTCTATTTTTTTTTTTTAATAAAAGCAGTGACTTATTAGAAAGAGACTACTGGTATAGGAAGCTACAGTGGGGATCAATTCCTCCAATTTCACGTGTCCTTACTATATATGTATCTCTTTTTGTTTTTTCATTCTGGTAACCAGAGTACATATGACAGGCTGCATTATTGCAAATACCTAACACTGAAAGTTACTTTCGGGCCTGAATCGAAGGATGAGATGACACATTTTATGGAAGCTTCTTTTAGTACAGCAATAGGCAAATTATGGTATTAACAAGACTTTAATTCTACATTTACATTTTTTTTCTCATTGTAAACATAATGTGAAACTTGTAAAACACAGGAAAAAAATGTTTAATCACCAATAAATCCCACCATTCGGAAACCCTGCTACTTTTTGGTAGATTTCCATCCAGTGACACTGAAAGTTCAATTTTCTAATTCGATACTGATAAATATGCAGGAAAAAAAAATCAATGTATCCTCAATATTGTCTTTCAATAAATATACATAAAACACTATTAATTATATGACCTGTTAATTTCACAAAAGTCTCTAAAATGTTTTAAGTGGCAGGGGGGGTGCGGTAGGGAGTCCCACAATTCAGACACTAGTCCTGAAACTGAAATCTCTTCCACAATGTTTATATGTCAACTCTTTAATGGCAGTGAGCAGCAAGCTATGACTGTTCGTTCAGTGATATTAACATTAACGTCTCTACATCAAACAGGCATTGCTTTTATTTTCTTTCCATGTATACCTCAATAGCGTTTTATTTTCACTGTAAAAATAAATAACCTATATCTGCATAGTAATTTTACATAAGCTTAAATTCAAAGACTCGCGTTTTTTAAGCCAACCAAACTGTTGGTGCTTCTGGCCTATGAGACGGTTTACCAGATAAAGTAACATTCTTTATAGTCCAGCATTCTCATAAAAAAGAATTTAAGGAATATCCCTTAAATATAGTCACATTATCTTTTGTTCCAACTCACTGTTTATGGAAGCATGCAGATGTCAGAGTTGCAAAAACTGAAATGACTTCATTAACAAAGCAACACCCCAACGTTTAATAAATGTCAAATCCTCACACTCAAAAAAAAAAAAAATGAAACAAAACCAATTATATTACCACTAGCAAATTTTTTCCCTTAAAATTTAGTTTAGTCTTATTTCTAGTTTCAAGGGAAGCTTTGTCTACTCAAGGTATCAAATGTCTTCAAATCCCATTCATTTTCTTCTGCCCAAGAGTTAAGAAAGTCTAAAACAGAGTAAGTCAGATTTGTTACTGGGATCTTCTCACACTTGCCTTTTAAAAGAAATCTTCCCACAAAGACTCAAAAAAGAAACAGCAAAGTTTGGGGAAAGAATTGTCTGTCTTTAGGTCAAGCATTTCCTGGTAAGTGACTGAAGGTCTGGCTGCCTGGAATACACGTTGCTGACCCTAGGAATGACCAAGTCTCAAAACAAAATTTGCCTCTTCTGTATCTTGAAAGTGACCTGTTAGGACCTGATATTAATTTGACGAAGAAGTGATAGAACATGACCAACGAGGTGTCTTTGGTGGACATATTCATATAAAGAAGGCGAGAGCCACAGATTTCAGATAAATGCTTTTTGTCACTTTTGCAAAAGAAAAGCTAATTGTTAACGGCCATGTGACATTATAGATCCCAGAAAAGGAAAGGGTGGGAGGAAGAAAGAGGAGTTCAAGGCAGTTCAGGGTCAGAACAAGCTCAGGCATCCTGTCATTAACAAACGTTTCCCAAGCTGAAAGCAAAATACGGCTTACCCGAAAAGGCGTGGGTGAAAAGTAGGGGGAGAATGAGGGGAAAACCACAGGAGACTCAATGTGGCAGTGTGGGGGTGATAGGATGGAGGGAATCTGGAGCTATCCAGCTGAGTTGGGGAGCAAAAGCACCGCGCACAAAAATGCTGAGAAAAGCAACTGCGACGGAGACGACAGCACGAGGCACCCTCCTCCTCCCATTTTTCCCTCCCCACCGTTTTGCTGGGTTTCCCACATTCCCTCTACCTCCGCTCCGGACCAACACTCCGGGGTGTGACCCGCCGGCAGGAGGCTGCCCTGATCTTTGTCTCTGCCCGCTCCCCACGCGCGGGCTCCTCCTCCTCCTCCGCACTCCCCACCCGCGCACAGCCCCGGCGTCTCCAAGAAGCTGCAGGCGCCGCGACCGCCGCCTCCTCGCCCACCTCCCGCGGACCCGCGCCCCTTCCTTCCCCTCCCGGGCAGCGTCGCCCGCGCCTCCAGCTCCACCCCCGCAAAGGGGACCTTTGTGTCTCGGGGGACTTTCTGCCTCTTTCCCGTCCTCCGCCTCGCTGGGAGACCGGCCTCCCCCGCAGACCAAAGCTGCAGCGAGCACCGGAGGCGGCGACGTCTGTATCTGTCGGCGCCTGCCGAGAAGCAGCTCGCAGACACTCACACCCCACCCGAGCCCCGGAAATCCCCGGGCGACCCAGGGTCCTCGCTGGACACCAGGGGTGACAGGCGCACGCTAGCCCCCCGCGCCGCGCCTCCTCGCTCAACTTCCCGGCCGGGCCTGAGCCTCCCGCGCCCCCAGCAGCTCCCGCCCCCGCCTCTGTCCCACGCAGCCTCCCGGCCCCGGGGCCGACCCGACACCAGGGGAAAGCGCTGCGCGGCCGCCGGCCGCCAACTCACCAGCAAGAGCGAGGACCGCGAGTCCCGAGGCGAGGCGAAGAGACGCACAGGGGAAAGCTACTCCGCGGACGCCCGCGGCGACCGGATGCAGGTCCGGGTCCCAGCGGCCGGCAGACGTGAGGCGCCTCCGAGCGCAGGCCTCCGCCGCCACAGCCGCCTTCCGGATCTCGCCGCGGGTCCGGAGCCTCGGGAGGGGCCGCGGGTGTCTCACGCGTTGCCAAGTCCCCCGGTCAACATGGCTCCCGTGCCGACGAGCCGCGCGGACGGCCCACTAATCCCTTCGGAGCAGCCGGGCGCTAGCGGGGCGGGCGCCGACGGCGGGCTGAGGTGGTCCGGCCGGGCGCTGGCTCCTTCTTCTCCGCGGCTCTGCGGCGGCCCGCGGGGAGCTCAGGAGACTGCAGGCGGCCGCGTTCGCTCCCTGCGTGTGCGTCGCTTTCGCACTCGGCGGCTGCGGATTGACGCCTCCGCCTGTTCCCCGGAGGAGAGCGAGCGCAAGAGAAAAAAGACTTTTATTGAAACGATCCAACCAGCGGCGGCGGAGAAAAGCGACCGGCCGCGGGAGCTTACCCCACCCCCGCCTGAGCGGCTCGCCGGGTGCAGCGCGACCCCTGCCGGCGGCGGCGGCGGAGGCGAGGACGGGGCCGACGGCGGGGGGAGGGGCCTGCAGAGCGGGGCGGGAGTCCCCGGGAAACTCCCGGCTCCTAAATGCGGGGATAGGGGGAACCGCGGGAGGGGGCCAGGGGACCCCACCGGAATAGTGCCTGTCCGCAGCGACTGGGGGAGAAATTATGTGGATAATTCAGCCCCTCCAACTTCCCCCCTGCCCCTCGACTTCCCCCTGCCAAACCAAAACTCGTGCTTCTGTTATACAAGTAATTATTGTACAAGGTGTGTCCACGCCACGGTTCTCCACTGGCTTTCTAGAGAGTCCATGTTAAAGGACCCACACTGAAAGATGTTGATGGCTGCAACTTTTCTCCTTTGTTGTATGTGGGTACATGGGTACTAGTGCCGCAGTCTTTCACACACACCGCATCTATTCATTTAAACTACAGTACAGTGTTTTGTATATATTATCATGTGCCCGGCAATATGCTGAGTCCTGTAAGGACGGAGAGTCTAGCTGGGATGAAAGATGATTAACAGCTATCATAAAAATCTGAACGTCATCAGCGGAGAAATACAAGGTGCTATGAAAACAGAAAGGACTACTGTTGCACGGGTTAGGTTTTGTTTTCTTGGGGGAGGCGGGCCGCGAGAGGTTGGCCCAGTTTCTGCAACTGTTTTTACCTTCTCCTTTCGCAGAGGCTAAAAGCTACTTCAGGAATGAACAATAGAGTGGCAGTGAAGACAAACTAAAGTAATACTGACCCAGTTTTTTCCACTAATAAGGATAAAAGCATAAAGTAAAAACAAACTTAAACCCCTAGAGGGAGATAATGAGAGGATTGAAAGAAGAGAGTAGGGACCGGATGTAGACAACATAAACAAGAAAAAAAAAATTAACCACATAAAAGTCCTGTGAAGTGAGAAATTTTTTTTCCATGTTAACACCCGGAAGTAGAAGCTGCATTGAAGTTTCAAATCACAGTATGTGCTGAGAACTTCGGAGAATTATCTTTTTGTATTTCCCCCTTAAAAATGCTGTATGCTGACATCTTTCTCTTATTTTGTTGGGCAAAGTTGAATGCATCTACAGTTATATCCAACGACCGTGTCAGTCAGGCTTTTCCCATGCCTCTAAAATTACCAGGATCCGTAAATTAGCAACAATTATGCTCTACACGTATTTAACACTTATTTACAACCAAGAATGCAAATATACATAACAAGCTTTCCGTTAGAACAAGTGCGCTTTGTTTAAAAGCACTGTTAATGAGGCTTTTTAGATTTGTTCAAGTCAAACTTGGAACTTTATAATATAGCAAGACGTAGCATCATTTTCAGAGTTCTTTTTAAGTTAAAGAGAAACACTGATATTTATACAAGGCCTATTTATATGCAAGGATTTTCATATACTTGCCTCATCTAAATTAGTACTTTAGTAAATATCAAAAAATCACCAAAAAAGGGAGTCTATGAAATGGCATTCTGAGTTTCAGCATTAATACTTATACCTTCATATCATTAGATTAGATTTACTCCATGAGAAATAAAAAGATTATTCTATCTCACCCTCTCCTTTCTCTACATCTGTCATTAGCATAACAAAGAATTCGTAATTGGGAGGCTGAGGTGGGAGGATCCATTAAGCCTGGGAGACAGAGTTTGCGGTGAACTGAGATTGCGCCACTGCACGCCAACCTGGGAGACTGAGTGAGACACCGTCCCCCACCCCCAAAAAAAGGGAAATTCATAATGAAAACTGAGGTGATTATTTGATTGATTGGTTTGTTCTTTCTTTCTTTTTTTTTAAGACAGAATTTTGCTCTTGTTGCCCAGGCTGGAGTGCAGTTGCGCGGTCTCAGCTGACTGCAACCTCCGCCTTCCAGGTTCAAGCGATTCTCCTGCCTCAGCCTCCTAAGTAGCTGGGATTACAGGCATCCGCCACCAGGCCCGGCTAATTTTTTGCGTTTTTAGTAGAGACGGGGTTTCACCATGTTGGTCAGGCTGCTCTCAAACCCTGACCTCAGATGATTCACCCTCCTCAGCCTCCCAAAATGCTGGGATTACAGGCGTGAGCCACCACGCCCAGAAGATTTGTTCTTTCAAAGAAAAAAAAAATTACAGATTGCACAATATTTATTTCATTACTTTATTTATTTATTTATTTAAATGAGATGGAGTCTCACTATGCCGACAGCCCAGGCTGGTATTAAACTCCTGACATCAAACAATCCTCCAACCTCGACCTCCCGAAATGCTGAGATTACAGACAGGAGCCACCACCCCTAGCCCATTTATTTTTCTATTTTTAAATTTTTATTTATTTATTTATTTTTAGACAGAGTCTTGCTCTGTCACCTAGGCTGGAGTGCAGTGACACGATCTCGGCTCATTGCAATCTCCGTCTCCCAGGTTCAAGCAATTCTCCTGCCTCAGTCTCTGGAATAGCTGAGATTACAGGCGCCTGTCACCACACCCGGCTAATTTTTGTATTTTTAATAGAGGCGGGGTTTCGAAATGTTGGCCAGGCTGGTCTCGAACTCATAAACTCTAATGATCCAAAGTGCTGGGATTACAGATGTGAGCCACAGCACCCAGCCCCTGGCCTATTTAATTACTTTTCTAAACTGATTTTAAATTTAGCCAGGCACGGTAGCTCACGCCTGTAATCCCAGCACTTTGGGAGATCCAGGCAGGCAGATCACTTGAGCTCATGAGTTTGAGACCAGGCTGGCCAAAATAACAAAACCCCGACTCTACTAAAAATAACAAAAATTATCCAGGTGTGGTGGTGGGAGCCTGTAATCCCAGCTACTCAGTAGGCTGAGGCAAGAGAATCACTTGAACCCGGGAGGTGGAGGTTGTAGTGAGCTGAGATCATACCACTGCACTCCAGCTTGGGTGACAGCAAGACTTCGTCTGAAAACAAAAAAAAATTGTATGTAATGTTGTGAGCGTGTTAGTTGTTTTTTCCGTAGGTTGTAATATAGGCTTTTTTTTTTAACCTTGTAAAACATGTTAAATTATAAAATTATTTACATAGACTATTTCCTTAAATGTGATTAATAGATAATCCATAGTGCTTAGTGGAGGAGAAAGAGGGAGGAAGAATTCCAATATCAAATCCACTTGAGGAATGCCACATATTTTATCTCCCTTTTGGAAATTCACAATATACATTTACACATTTAAGGCCCTTAGAAGTTCTGAGATTAAAGAATAATTTTCTTTCCAGTGAAACAAGTATATCCCAAAATGTTTTCACCATAGAGTAACTGTATCATGAGACATATATAAACATATTAAGGGGAGAAAATTTTGAAGGTCATTGAACTTTGGACAAAGAGAGTTAAAGGTGGTAAGTCCAGAAAATCTTGGCTGGGATTCACATTCTGAAAATGACACTGTCTGGGAAACAAATATGAAACATTCAGATAAGATACAAACAAGAAACACTTAAACTGGTTTTCAATTGCTCTTCATCAGTGGTTCTCAGCAATGTGACCTCAGAATTTCTTAGAAATGCAGATTCTCAGTTCCCACTCCAGACCAACTGAATCAGAAACTCTGGGGTGGGGCCCAGCAAACTGTTTACCAAGATTTACTAAGATTCTGCTGCACAATAAAGTTTGAGAACCATTGCTCTATACAACATCAATACATAGCTTTATTTACAAAACAGTTTTCCATATGTCTGAATTTCCAGACTATTTCTAATTATCAATTCATATTTCTTAAAAATTCTCAAAGAAATTAGATAACCGACCAAATAGAAAAAACACGTCTTGTCTGGATTCATTCCCTATTTTACTAGGCTGAATCACATAGAAAGTCTGTTTGTTTGTTTGTTTGTTTGTTTTGCAAGAAGAGTAAAGCAAATTAAGCTAAGGACAGCAATCAACTATTTCCCCCCTAATATCACTTGAGAAAAATAATTTTACTTTTGGCAAAAATGAAGCTGTAGGCAAAAAAAGAGTTTTGTCAAAGGCTTTATAAAACCTACTTCAAAAATGAAACATCTAGCCAGGCCTTAACATTTATTTGTAATATTTTGTACCATCCCAACACCTACAAAACAGCTATATACCATTGCATAATGATACAGTTGTACCCTGTCACTTAAAGCGTAACTGTAGAGATTTTACAGAGCAGATCTATTTGAGATCATTATCAGAATAACTCCATAGATTTACAAGTTACAAATTTGGACAGGGAAATTTCTTCCCTATTTACATGTAAAATTTCAAATTTGGTGTACCAGATTTAACCCTAGAGGATGAATAACATCTGAGACATTTGGTCTAGTCCAGGGAACATTATAAAAAGCTTTCAGCAGAATGATGTCATGTGTCCTTACAAGGGAAATGAATCCAGGAACCAAACTCAATCTTGGCAGTTAAGGAGGACATAATTTTCAAACATTTTATTTTAAAATGAAATTTTTCTCTAGTTGCTGACAAAATGCTCAGGGAGAGTTAGTTTCCAGGCTTCCAGTAAGACTGCATACACGTCTCTATTATGAGATTAAGATGGGATTAACTAGTTTTTTCTTCTTTTCTTTTTTAAATGTGATATTAATACCTCTTAACTAGATTGATGTTCTGTCTCTGAGAAAAACCAGATGTGGGTCTTAATCAAATAAAATACATTTAAAGTTTATTTGAACTTTTTGAGAAAAATGAAGCACAACATGAAGCCATTGTTTTTTGTTTTTGTTTTGTTTTGGGATTTTGAGATGGAGTCTTGCTCTGTTGCCCAGGCTGGACTGCAATGGCACGATCTCAACTCACTGCAACCTCCACCTTCCAGGTTCAAGCAATTCTCCTGCCTCAGCCTTGAGAGTAGCTGGGACTACAGGTGCCTGCCACCACGTCTGGCAAATTTTTGTATTTTAGTAGAGACGGTGTTGCACCATGTTGGCCAGGCTGGTCTCGAACTCCTGACCTCTAGTGATCCACCTGCCTCGGCCTCCTAAAGTGCTGGGATTACAGGTGTGATGAAGCCATCTTTAAGCTTTAACAAATGTCTTGCTTTAAAAAAAAAAGTTGGAAAGTGGGAACTGGGGCAGTATAGGTTTTCCCTTAAGCAGGTTAAGAAGAAGAAGGTGGCAATTGGCCATTTCCCCAGGGGCTTGTGGGAATTATTATCTTTTTTCATCTTTTCATTTTTTTTTTTTTTTTTTTTTTTTGACATGGAGTCTCTGTCTGTCACCCAGGGTGGTGAGCAATGGCGTGATCTCGGCTCACTGCAAGCTCCACCACCTGGGTTCCAGTGATTCTCCTGCATTAGCCTCGCGAGTAGCTGGGATTACAGGCAACTGCCACCACACACAGCTAATTTTTGGTAGAGGCGGGATTTCATCATGTTGGCCAGGCTGGTCTCAAATTTCTGACCTCAAATGATCCGCTCACCTTGGCCTCCCAAAGTGCTGGGATTACAGGCGTGAGCCTCCTCGCCTGGCCTTTTTTCATCTTTTGATTTTTTTATTTTTTTGAGACAGAGTTTCACTCTTGTTGCCCAGGCTGGAGTGCAGTGGTGTAATCTCAGCTCACTGCAACCTCCACCTCCCAGGTTTAAGCAATTCTCCTGCCTCAGCCTCTCAAGTAGCTGGGATTACAGGCATACATCACCACGCCTGGCTAATTTTGTATTTTTAGTGGAGATAGGGTTTCTCCATGTTGGTCAAGCTGGTCTCGAACTCCTGACCTCAGGTCGTCCAGCTGCCTTGGCCTCCCAAAGTGCTGGGATTACAGGTGTAAGCCACCGTGCCCGGCCCTTTTCATCCTTTTAATGGGAGAAGGAAGGGATGGTTTGTCATCTTTGAAATCTGGCCCAGTGATATGCTTTTAAGTAAGCTGATAGGACTGATTTGTAGTCTTTTAGTATTAGTAGTTCAGAAGTGCAAATTTCAGTAAACTAACTTTGCCTTGCCCAAGCCTACATGACTCCCAGGACCATCCTAGAATTGATATGATCTGTGAAGAAGACTAGAGCAAATATTTGGAATATAGATATTGGAAAAATGGAAAAATAAAAAACAAGGAAGAGGGGAAAGAAGACAGAAAAGGTAAGAAGCAGGGAAAAGGGAGAATTAAGTCTTGTACAAGTTTTATTTCAGCAATAAGAAAGCTGCAGATGTTGTTAGTGTTAAACTTCATGTAATAGAAAGAAAGAGTAGAAAAGCATAAATTAAGTAGGTCAGGGTTCTAGCCCTGAAGCAACATTGCATAGTAATAGGGCTTTGCAATCAGTTGGATTGAATGAGAGTCCTAATTTTGTTACCATGAGATTTTGCTAAATTACTTAACTAAGAGTTTCTCCATATGTCAAATTGGGTTAACAGTTTACTTGCCAGGTTTTAAGGATTAAATGAGATAATGAATGTAACGCATTGTATCTCAAGTTTTTTTGTTGCAACATGAGTAACAACTCAAACGATACAGAAAGGGGATTTTGTTGTTGTGTGATTGAAAAGACTAGGGGCCGGGTGTGGTGGCTCACGCCTGTAATTCCCAGCACTTTGGAAAGCAGAGGTGGGTGGATCACCTGAGGTCAGAGGTTCGAGACCAGCCTGACCAATATGGTGAAATCCCATCTCTACTAAAAGTACAAACATTAGCTGGGTGTGGTGGCATGCGCCAGTAGTCCCAGCTACTTGGGAGGCCAAGACAGGAGAATTGCTTGAACCCGGGAGGTGGAGGTTGCAGTGAGCTGAGATCATGCCACTGTACTCCAGCATGGGTGACAGAGCAAGACTATCTCAAGAAAAAAAAAAAAAAAAGACTAGGGATGGCGCAGACTTTAAGGTCATCTTAGGCAACAGCTGTCCCGATGTCATCAGAACCTGGTTTCTCTCCTTTCAGTTCTGCTTTTGGTGGCCTTGGCTCTCCACCCATTAGGTCAAAAGATGTCTGTAATATTTATAGCTCTAAGCTTCCAGGTTCAAGTCCCCCAGGAAAAAGGGAGTAACATCCTTAGTAGCACAAATATTAGCTTTACCTAGCTCAGCCTAAATCACTGACTATCACTGTGGTCAAGGCAGATGAGTGATTGGCTAGGGCCTGGACATATGCTTCACCCCCAAAGACGGGTGGAGTCTGCCTCAGCTGAATCACATGTGCTGAGAGTATGGGAAGAGAGGTCCTCCCAAAACAAAAAACAGGTGCTCTTACCATAACTGGGGTGGTGGGTGCGGGGCACCCACTTAATTAAAATGCAGAAAGCCAGGGATGAGTGGGCTTTATCACCAGTCAGATTCAGGAAGATTGTCACTCATCTGGGCTTCTGTCTATGTGCCAACCTCATTCTTTATAAGTTCACCGACAGCTCTGACATCACACCTAATCCAAGAGGAAGGAGGTCCATTTAGAAAATTCCAAGAAAAGACTCTGATTGGCCTGGGTCATGCTAATCAGAAGGATCCCACCAGACTACATGGAATGGGGAAGACGCAGTTGTCCAAAGGACTGGTGGGTGCTTCTAGCAGAAGTAACAGGAGTTGGGGGGGTGGGATGCAGGACAGTCAGAAACCACTGGTGTCCACTATACCTGGGTAAATGCCAAGGGCATAATCAGAAACTGAAAATCAGAAAAGGCCGGGCGTAGTGGCTCACGCCTGTAATCCCAGCACTTTTGGAGGCTAAGACGGGCAGATCATTTGAGGTCAGGAGTTTGAAACCAGCCTGGCCAATATGGTGAAACCCTGTCTCTACTAAAAATACAAAAGTTAGCCTGGCATGGTGGTGGGTGCCTGTAATCCCAGCTACTTGGGAGGCTGAGGCAGGAGAATTGCTTGAACCCGGGAGGCAGAGATTGCAGTGAACCGAGATCACACCACTGCACTCTAGCATGGGAGACAAAGCGAGACTCTGTCTCAAAAAATAAATAAATAAATAAATAAATAAATAAATAAATAAATAAAAATAAAAAAAGAAAAAGAAAATCAGAGAAAGTATAAATTTTGACAAGTAGAGGAGGGCAAACCAAGAAAAAGGGACAAGTGAAGGGATAAACAAATAAATACTATAGGATACTACTCAGCAACAAAAAGGAATGAATTACTGATACATCCAACAACGTGAGTGAATTTCAAAATAATTATGCTGAGTGAAAAAAGTCAGACCAAATAAAGAGCACACACTGTATGGTTACATTGTTATAAAACTATAGGAAATACAAACTATAGTGACAAAAAGCAGATCAGTGGTTGCCTGGGTGTGGAGGAGGGAAGGATAACCAAGGCGCATGACACTTGTGAGGGATGACAAATGTGTTCTCTTTTTTTAATGATTGCGGTGATGGTTTTATGGGTGTACACTTATCAAATCGGACACTTTAAAGATGTGCAGTTTATTGCATGTTAACCATACGGTTAAAAAAAGAAAGAGAATGGGATCCAAAACACTGTGCTGTTTAATGGCTATTTGAAACCACTGTATTATCTGACCTGTCTGTACAAGCCTGAATTTTTCAAAGCACACTGTTAAAAATGCGGGCTTTCTGTAAGTATATCTAATATAGAAGTCACATCACTTAACCCATAGTTGTTTCTAGCCTCAGGCTCAAAGAAGAGGTTAATATAAGCTGTAAATATACTTTAAAAATACTTTTTTTTTTTCTTTTTCTGAGATGGAGTCTCGCTCTGTCGCCAGGCTGGAGTACAGTGGCATGATCTTGGCTCACCACAACCCCTGCCTCTCGGGTTCAAGTGATCCTCCTGCCTCAGCCTCCCAAGTAGCTGGGATTACAGGCATGTGCCACCACACCCATCTAATTTTTGTATTTTTAGTGGAGACGGGGTTTCACCATGTTGGCCAGGATGGTCTCTATCTCCCGACCTCATGATCCGCCTGCCTCGGCCTCCCAAAGTCTGGAATTACAGGCGTGAACTACTCCGCGCCCGGCTAAAATATTTTTCTTGATATTTTATCTCTGTAGTGCAAGAGTGTAGCAGTGTGCAACAGTGAGTGAGCCATGCCTGAAACCTACTTAACTCTATATAAAATGTTGACCTGGTAAATCCAGGATATCCTGTTAAAGCAGACTATAATATGCAATAAATGTCAGTTCCCTTCTCCCTCTACTTTCTCAATGTGGAAATAATCTGAAAAGTTCGAGATGTTGTTCCATCTCATGTGTTTATTTAATGAAATTTTCCTCTTTTGTGTATTCCTAGACTGAACTATAGATCTGTGCAATTAAAGGTGCTTTCCCTCTAGTCGGGGAGAAAATTGCCGTCGGGTAGGATATCCTATTTCTTTGGGCACCCTGATACTCAAAGTCATTAGATAAATCACAATTAAAATTGTTTTCTAGAGCTCATAACAACTACTCATCCTTAAATTCTAGTTTGATTGGAAGGCATCAGAAGTGCTGCTACCTTCTGCAAACGCAAAGACGTTTACAAAGACTACTTGTGTTGTTTACAAGATCATTTTGTTACAGTGTTAAGAAAAAACACTTCGTAATGTAATCTGTTTAAAAAGATTTTTGAAGAATCATGGTGTGTAATGAAAAAATAGAAAATAAGATAAAATAAAATAAAAAGTTATTTTACATGTTGGGATTATTCACATAATTTTAAATGAACCCACCGATAAGGTAGTCGGTGCCTCTCTGTGCATCATGCTTTATTCCTTTACTGCTTTCTATCATCTGCTAGGCATGATGGAATAAAATATTTCAGGCCTTTTTTATTTCACATAAATGTTCTAAAAAATGTTAGCATGATGCCGTAGAATATAGAATTCAAAGTGGGACAGGTGTGGTGGTTCATGCCTGTAATCCCAGCACTTTGGGAGGTCAAGGTGATAGGATCGCTTGAGGCCCAAAGTTCCAGACTATCCTGAGTAACATGGCAAGACCTGGTCTCTAAAAAGAAAAAAAAAAATTAGCCTGATGCAGTGACTTGAACCCATAGTCCCAGCTACTCAAGACATTGAGGCAGGAGGATCACTTGAGCATAGGAGTTCAAGATTACAGTGAGCTATGATTGTGTCACTGCACTCCAGCCTGGGCAACAGAATGAGATTCTATCTCTAAAAAAAAGTGAAAGGAACTTAACCTGGATTTAGATCTTGGCTCCACTATTAATTGTAAGACATTGAGAAAGATAGTTAATCTTCCTGAGCTTCAGTTTCTTCATATGTAAAATGTTCATATCTCATAGGGCCTTTTATGAGGATTCAACACGACACCAAATATAAAAGTGCCCACCAATAATTGGCACTTTACAGGCAGTGAATAAACATTAGTGTTCTTCCTTCCACTCCCGCACACCATGACTGCAAAAGTCATGGAAAAAAATACTTTGATGAAAATGCATCTAGGAAGGCAGAGTTTATAATGCTCAAAAGAAGTCATCTGTCTTCTATGGAGATGCACTACAATATTTAGAAAAAAGTAAAGCAGAAAAATAAACATTTTTTGCTCAAAGATTTGCAGCCCCATTTAGGCCAAAAAAAAAAATCAATGTTTATTTCTTAGTGTATTATTCATCATAAGTATTACCTAACATTCGGAATATGAAGGGTCAGTAGTAGCTACTGTGAACAAAAATACATGTCGTCTGTGATCTGAAAAGATTCTCCTGTAAGGGGATCAAAGCATATGAACCACAGATTCTTATTTACCTGCTTTCTATACCCTGTATTTACAAGCACAGCTATAAATCTAAATTTATTTTATAGGAGGTACTCAATTTTAGGACTGGAAACTAGAAGTTATCTAACTGTCATATACACTTTTTTTTTCTTCTTTTTTTGAGAGAGTCTTGCTCTGTTGCCAGGCTGGAGTGAAGTGGTGGATCTTGGCTGTCTGCAACCTCCACCTCCTGGGTTCAAGCTATTCTCCTGCCTCAGCCTCGCAAGTAGCTGAGACCATAGGTGTGCGCCACCAAGCCCAGCTAATTTTTGTATTTTTAGTAGAGACAGAGTTTCACCATGTTGGCGAGGCTGGTCTCGAACTCCTGACCTCAAGTGATCCACCCCCACCCCCCCAGCTTGGCCTCCCAAAGTGCTGGGATTATAGGCATGAGCCACCGCACCCAGCCTCATATATACTTTTCAACTACCATTTCCTTCAATAATTCCTTCAAACAATTTATATTTCATGTCTAAAATGAACCAGGCACTGTAAAGAATGGAATCATGACACAGGCAATGTCCCAGTCCTCAAAGGGCTTAGTGTTTATCAGGGGTGAAGAGGGACTGGCCATAACTTAGGAAAAGCTGAGAGCCTAAGATACAGGTTTGAATATGCTGCTCAGGATAAGAGGGGGACTTCCAGCTGGGAGAAGGAGTACTAGGAGTAGGAAATCAAAGTAGGTTATATTGCTTAAGAGACAAGTCAACGGGCACTTACTGGTGCCTGATTAGGAATCTAGCATGGAGTGCTATAGAGAATGCAGCAGTACCCCTTAAGTGGCAATCCCTGGCCTCAGTGAATGCATAATACATAGTTTGACCAAATATCTTAACACTAAGCAGAAGTTGCAAGGTAGTCAACCTATTTCTGTTCGGTTTATAGCTTTTGACATATTTACTTCAAATGTTAATTGTTTATTAACAGTAATTCAGTTTTAGAAGACAATGAATCTATTATATGTAGCTATAAAAGTCAGGTGTCTCTCTTTTTATAAGTGGTTTGATAAAGAGATAATAATAAAAAAAGAAATCAGAATATCTTGAAATAGCCTCTAGTCCTTTGCAAAATTGTACATGGGGCGTGTCATTCCTTATGATTCTTGGCTGCATGGCAATATTTTGAAAACTGAAATTTTAAATTAGTTATCTGGTTACTGCCTGGGCCCTAGTTTTTTATTTTTGTTTTTGTTTGTTTGGTTGGTTGGTTGGTTTTTTGAGATGGAGAGTTGTCCTTGTTGCCCAGGCTGGAGTGCTATGGTGTAATCTCAGCTCACTGCAACCTCCGCCTCCTGGGTTCAAGCGATTCTCCTGCTTCAGCCTCCCAAGTAGCTGGGATTACAGGCATGCACCACCATGCCTGACTAATTTTGTATTTTTAGTAGAAATGAGGTTTCAACATGTTGGTCAGGCTGCTCTTAAACTATGGACCTCAGGTGATCTACCTGTCTCGGTCTCCCAAAGTGCTGGGATTACAGGCACGAGCCACCACACCCGGCCCCTTGTTTTTAAAGTATTAATAGTTTTGGCTGTAGAGTCACATGAAATTTGGGTCTAGCATTTTTGTATAACAAGATTAAGATTAGTGCTGAACTTTTATTAGAAAGGTTAAACACTATATTTCACAATAGAGACACACTGTAAATTCTGAGCAACTCTATTTTGAAATAGTCTCCAGAATTAAATTTAATTTTGTTTATACTGTAAACCCACTAAATGTGAGTGTTCTATTTCTTTCCCTAGCATTGGTTGTCCAACTTCTCCTATCTAAAACAATCTTGCTAAGTCTGGCATCCAAGTTTTTTTATTTGCTTACCTGAGAAACACTGCCTTTCTTTTTGTATCTGATTTATGCCTTTTGCTATTCTGCAAACTGAATATCTCAGCTTTTTCCTGCAGGTCACGTACTTCCAACTCAGACTGAGACAAGTCTCTATGGCTCACACAAGTGACACCAAGATAGCAAAATACAACAGGCTCAAACTATGCTGGAATTGAGCCTGAGGGGGACTGACCAGTTTTATTCAAAACAGAGAATGAATTGGAATGAGAAGAAGCTTTAAAGATGACAAGAATGGAAGAAAAAGTCATTATGTTTTTAAGAACTTTCTACTTTTCTCATATAATATAAAATATTAATTTATCTCTTCTCCTTTTATCTTTTTTTTGGTAAACACTTTTAAAATCATACATTAACAACATCATACAAAATTTAGAAATGAAAGAAAATTGCCCGTAACTTTACAACTTCAACACAGTAACTTGTATCATTTTGGAGTATTTCTTTTTAGCCTCTATTTCATATTCATATATGTTTTAATAGTATACAGGTAGATGTGTATTATGTTCATTTATCATTATCATAAATACTTATTCCTGTTGCTATAGAGTCTGCATGATTATTCTATTTGTTGGCTGCCTAATACTCTGTGACCTGTGTTTTGTGAACCTTCCCTACCTCCCTGCAAAGTCTTTCCCAAAACGTGCCTAGAAGTCACTGGAGTGAAGGGGTGCCACCCATGGTTGGGGTCCTGCCCAGTCAGCTACCATATAGATCATTTAATTTCCCGTCTCCATTGCTGGATGCCACAGTGTTTGCATGCAAGTGGAGTCTGCTTATGCTCCTTTGAGTGAAGGGTTTCAATTTTTTGTGTTTACACACACTGGATTTATTTCAGATTACTCCATTTATGTGAATAAACAAACATGAAGAAAGAAAATTTTTTCTAAGTTTTTTTTTTCATATGAAGGATGTCAATTTCTAATGCATTAAGATAAAGTGTTTACCAAAATTGGGGGTGGGGAGGTGTTTATGTGCATTTTTGTGAGAAATCAGATACAGGATGGCTGCCTCTGCCACCATTTCCCTGAATGGGACTTAACTTCCCAGATGGGACTTCCATTTTAGTTTATCCTCCCAAACCACCCACCTTGATTTCACCCACTGCTGCTACAAACTAAAGGATTCCCGCTGACAGTGGGGAAATTGGACTGGAAACTAACAAAGGGCACTGGGGTTCCCAGCAGTAGGTACCTGTTTTTCCTAGACTACCTTTTACTCATTCATGGAAAGAAAGGTTTTGTCCACGTGCTGGGCTTAATATGACTTTTTAAAAAATATTTACTCCTGGGTTCCAAATCTGACTCTGTCACTTATAACCGTGTATTCCTACTTAGCAAGTCACTTAACTTCTTTGATCTCCATTTTCTCATCTGTAGATTGGGATAATACTTTCTACTTTGCAGAGTGGTTGTAAGGAGGCCAGAGGCATGCTTATATAGCTCTCAGCATCACAGCACCATATTGATTTTGATAGCAAATATTGTTATTTATTGTTCATATACTAACAGCAGAGGTAATTCAAATAGCCTACCCCATCTTCAAAATGGCAGACAGGAAGTACTAAGAGTCAAAATATCAACTCTGTTTTGTTGTTTTGATCAGCAATTGAAAAGAAATTCTTGGCCAGGCGCGGTGACTTACGCCTATAATCCCAGCACTTTGGGAGGCTGAGGCGGGCGGATCACCTGAGGTCAGGAGTTCAAAACCAGCCTGGCCACCATGGTGAAACACCATCTCTACTAAAACCACAAAAAAAATTAGCTGGACATGGTGGTGCATGCCTGTAATCCCAGCTATTTGGGAGGCTGAGGCAGGAGAATCCCTTGAACCGGGCAAGCGGAGGTTGCAGTGAACTGAGATTTCACCGTTGCACTCCAGCCGGGGCGACAAGAGCGAGACTCCATCTCAAAAAAAAAAAAAAAAGAAAGAAAGAAAGAAAAAGAAAGAAGGAAAGAAGAAAAGAGAAATTCTTGAACTGAAAAAAATAATAATAATTCAGGCTATGAAAAGATATTTTATTGAATTAAATATGAAAATGTATGACTTTTTTTTTTGGCCGGGCGTAGTGGCTCAAGCCTGTAATCCCAGCACTTTGGGAGGCCGAGACGGGCGGATCATGAGGTCAGGAAATCGAGACCATCCTGGCTAACACGGTGAAACCCCGTCTCTACTAAAAAATACAAAAAAACTAGCCGGGCGAGGTGGTGAGCGCCTGTAGTCCCAGCTACTCCGGAGGCTGAGGCAGGAGAATAGCGTGAACCCGGGAGGCGGAGCTTGCATTGAGCTGAGATCCGGCCACTGCACTCCAGCCTGGGCGACAGAGCGAGACTCAGTCTCAAAAAAAAAAAAAAAAAGAAAATGTATGACTTTTTTATACTTGAAAATTAAAAAAGCTTTAAATTAGCTTCCTCTACCCTTTTCTCTTTAGAGGAATGGGTCTATTTCAACATATGGCCCCAAGAACTCACCAAACTCTAGTATAAAGTACCATATGCAGAGTTCAGACAATGGCAAAGTGACACACCAGGAAAAGCCAGAGTTTGGGTTTTGAGAATAGAGACACACCCAGGTAAAAGGCTGGTGTTGGTTATTTCAGATGCTTAAATCTGCGATTGGATTTGTGACTGGGACATCTGTCATTAAAGAAGAAAAACAAGCAGGAACAAGATGGGGTAGGTGGCAAATGGATTTTCCAAGCAGCTGGCAGTTGGCACAGGTTTGGACAGATAGGAAGTCAAGGTTAAGAAAATCTGATAGTCATACATTTGGAAAAAAAGAGTTCACTTTCACATAATTTTTTTGTTTGGTTGGTTGTTTTTTTGTTTTGGTTTGGTTTGGTTGATTTAGTCTGGTTCCAAATAACTTTCTCATGTCACTACGGGATGCCCCAGTGAGGAAATGTATGGCTACATGTATAGTAGTACATATAGTACATGTCTCTTATGCCTTAGGCATAAAAGAACTGGATTCAAATTCCAGTCCTAAAACTTACTAGCTGTGTCACCTTAGGCAAATGTTTTATGTTCCAGGGGCTCTGCTTATTCACTATAAAATAAAGTCACTATTTATTTATTGAGACAGGGTCTCCATCTGTCTCCCAGGCTGGAGTGCAATGGCATGATAATAGTTCACTGCAGCCTCTACCTCCCAGGCTCAAGGGATCCTCTTAACCTCTCAGGTAGCTGGTACAACAGCTGCATGCCATCAAGCTCGGCTAATTTTTGTATTTTTTGTAGAGATGGGGTCTCACTGTGTTGCCCAGGCTGGTCTCAAACTCCTGGACTCAAACAATACTCCAGCCTTGGCATCCCAAAGTGCTGCGATTATAGGTGTGAGTCATTGTCCCTGGCCTAAAGTGGATGTTTTAAATGAGCAATTCTTAACCTTGTTTATTGGTGGGGGAGGGTCATTCACCTCTTTTGACCTGATCAAAGATAAGAATAACTTTCTCACAAAAATACACATAAACATTCCCCCTAATTTTGGCACATACTTTATCTTATTGTATTTGAAATTGACTTCTTCACACAGAAAAAAAAATTCTATAAAAAATTTTCTTCTCTCATTCTTGTTTATTCATGTAAATGGAGTAATGTAAAATAAAATCAGTGAGCAAATACAAAAGAAAAAAATTACAATTCTTCCCCCAAAGCAAATTTCAACATGAAGGCTGCCATTACTAGACTTGAGAAGAAATTACAGCATAGTCTTACATGGTAATATGCTGATCATTTGTGATAAGTCTATCAATTTTGATAGCAACAAATGTAAGAAAGCCCAGATTAACAAAAGTATGTTGTCGCAAATGAATAGGTTTAAGGACAGATGCACTGGATTTCTCTAGCACCTGTCAAACTAATGCAGTTGCATCATTTCCTCACATCTACAAAGTCGGTCATCTTTGCAAAGTCTGCATCATCTATGTTGTATATGTCAGCAAGGAAATGGTTAACATCACCATTCCAATCTTAAGGTCAAACTAGTTTAACCTTTAGAAGTATTCTGCAGTGTTTCCGGAAGTCTGTAGATTTCTGCCTTGTGAGAAATCGACATGTTTCATCACTCTTAAATAGAGTCAGGAGAATATCCTCTGGCGTGGAAAAGTTGTTCATATTTGTCTGTTCCCAATCTCCTCTCCCACAGTGGCAGCTTAGCCAAAAGGACTCATGGAATTTTTTTTTTTTTCTGGTCAGTTTCCAAAATGGCAACCTCAGGATCTTATGCTGAACAAAAACC
Source organism: Piliocolobus tephrosceles (assembly GCF_002776525.5). NCBI lineage: Eukaryota > Metazoa > Chordata > Mammalia > Primates > Cercopithecidae > Piliocolobus > Piliocolobus tephrosceles. The sequence continues at coordinate 93,871,189 of NC_045443.1, forward strand.
TTGCCTTATTCATGTATTCTGCTTTTATTTCTTGACAAAAATCTCTGTAATCACCAATGAGTGAAAGCCCAGGATCTGGAGAAATTGATGACTTCTGCAGCTATAGGTAAAACGTCTTTCAGGACTATTGGCAGGGACTTTGTAGACTATGCAAGATGATATAGAAAGCTGTGACACATAGTGACGTGTTGAGCTTCTTTCTTCATCAAAGGAGAAAAACCAGATGCATTGCCAAACATTGCATGTGTACTATAGTCTCAAGGTTCTGTTTGCAATTAGAGTTTTTACTTGAAGAAGTAACTTTCTATCATTTCAAGTAATTCAGAACCTTTGAAGTTTCCAAAAGGGAATCACAAAATTTCTTTTTAAAATTTTCAACCCATATATGGCAGATAAGCATTAGAAAATGACTGAACTAAGATACAGCACTTTTTTGCCAACCAGAAATGGCATGATTGCAAGTTACTCCATATTCTAATTCAGAATAATAGATGAAATGTCAGTAAATTCAGAATAGAGTATTTTATTTGGCAAAGGCGCTAATTCCCTATTATTCCTTTATTCCAAGTCATAATTTGACTTGATCATTTAAAAAGTATGAGGCTTACATTACATGTGGCTTCCTGTGCCTAGCAATGCAATTAGAAGCCTTGTCAGATATTTCAGGATGGGAAGTGTTAGGGCAAATACAAGCTTTTGGAAAATTCCAGCCTTTTCAGATTGAATCTTCTTCCCAAAACAATAAACAAATAACAATAGCAACAACAAAACCACCACACTGTCTCATGAATTTTTAGGATAATGTAACATAAAAGTGTGGGTTTTTTTTTGTTTTTGTTTTTTCAGTTCTTCCTCTGCTATCTGCCATGAGCCAGAATCAAGGTGCTCAGTAAGCAATCTGGCTTTCACATTCATTACATTCTAGCAAAGTATATCAAAGCAAGGGATACCTAAGCTTAGAAGCACTTTTTGCTTTTTCAATTTTAGCTACATGCGATGTAAGTAGATACCTGTAAACATAGTGCCACATATAATGTTAATTCTTACCAAGAAAGTACTATTGAACTATCATAATATATAGTTATTTATTCTGTATAATAACTGCCCCTACCGCCCCCCCACTTTTTTTTTTTTTGAGTCTCCCTCTGTTGTCCAGGCTGGAGTGAAATGGCACGATCTCGGCTCACTGCAAACTCCGCCTCTTGAGTTCAAGCGATTCTCCTGCCTCAGTCTCCTGAGCAGCTGAGCATGTCAGACATGCTCTTGGGGCCAGATGAAGAGGCTTACACTTGTAATTCAGAAGTTTGGGAGGCTGAGGTGAGAGGATCACTTGAGCTCAGAAATATAAGGCTGCAGTGAGCTATGATGGAGGCACTGCACTCCTGCCTGGGCGATAAAGCAAGACCCTATCTAAAAACAAAAATAAAACCAAACACAGACTAAAAACAGGCTCTTGGGGTTTCAGCAGTATGAGACAATTTTTCTGAAACCTGGTCATACACCCGCCACCACACCTAGCCAATTTTTTTTTTTTTTTTTTTTTCTGTAGAGATGGGGTTTCACTATGTTGGTCAGGCTGGTCTCAAATTCCTGACCTCAAATATTCCACCCTCCTTGACCTCCTGAAGTGTTGGGATTACAGGTGTGAGTCACTGCACCCAGCCTGTAAATGTATCTTATTAAGTAAATTTGTTACATAAAAATATTTTCTTCGTCGGGCATGGTCCAAATCAGCTGGGCATGGTGGCGCATTCCTGTAGTCCCACCCAGTCGGGAGGCTGAGGTAGGCGGACCTCTTTTTTTTTTTTTTTTGAGACAGAGTCTCGCTCTGTGGCCCAGGCTGGAGTGCAGTGGCCGGATCTCAGCTCACTGCAAGCCCCGCCTCCTGGGTTTACGCCATTCTCCTGCCTCAGCCTCCCGAGTAGCGGCTAGTTTTTTGTATTTTTTAGTAGAGACGGGGTTTCACCGTGTTAGCCAGGATGGTCTCGATCTCCTGACCTCGTGATCCGCCCGTCTCAGCCTCCCGAAGTGCTGGGATTACAGGCTTGAGCCACCGCGCCCGGCCGGCGAATCTCTTGAACCAGGGAGATGGAGGTTGTGGTGAGCCAAGATCGCGCCATTGCACTCCAGCCTGGGCAACAAAAGTGAAACTCCATCTCAAAAATAAAAAAGAAAAAGAAATTCTTGATATAAGCAATTTTCAGAGATACAGGTTTGACTGTACTGTGTTGACTCATTCAAGTAAATATTTATTGAACACTTACCATGTGCTATCTGCACTAGAACAGTGAAGAAACATGGAAACATGCTTAAGATATGAAGTTAAGATTTCTGTCTGTATCTATATAACATATATGTAACTATGGAAAAAGAATTGCTTGTAACAAAAACTTGGAAGGAAATATAACAAGATGCTTTTTTTTTTTTTAATTGAGATGGAGTTTCTCTCTTATTCCCCAGGCTGGAGTACAGTGGTGCAATCTCGGCTCACTGTAACCTCCGCCTCCTGAGTTCAAGCGGATTCTTCTGTCTCAGCCTCCTGAGTAGCTGGAATTACAGGCGCCTGCTACTACACCTGGCTAATTTTTGTATTTTTCATAGAGAGGGGGTTTCGCCATGTTAGCCAGGCTGGTCTGGAACTCCTGACCTCGGGTGATCCACCTGCCTCAGCCTCCCAAAGTGCTGGGTTTACAGGCGTGAGCCACCATGCCTGGCCAGACAAGATGCTTTTAATGGTTGTGCTAGGATGGCAAAATTAAAAGACATTGCTATTTTTTCTCTAATTTCCAAATTTAACATAATGCTATTGTATTATTTTTAGAATAAAAATGAATTACATATCAAAATTAAACAGAATATTGGAAAAAATGAAACAAGCCAACCTCAAAAACATTGTATGCCACTTAGATATGAGAGCAGATACTATCAGAATACAGTTCTGTTAGCTATAATTAATTGGGCTAGCTGTTTGATATATATTGTCTCATTTAATCTTTGTAACAACCTGTGAGACAGTTACTATTATTGCCTTAATTTTCTAGATAAGAAATTTAAGGCTCAGAAAGGATAAGCAGTTTGCCCAATGTCCCATAACTAGAGGCTGAGCCAAAATTTGAACCTAAGTTTCCTTGACTCCAAACTCTGTGTTTTTAATTTCTAGACCAATATGAAGGAATCAGAGATGTAGGTGAGCAAATAAGTATAAGCAAAGGAAGCAGGATTCTTAGCTGAAGGGTAAATATGGACTATTGGGGTGGGGTGGGATTAATTTAAAGAGAAATCAATAAAAGTATCTTTGGAGAAGGTACCATGTTTCAAACAAATATAGTTCTCTTTGCTCTAAGTCTATGTTCCCAGAGTCTTGTGATCTGTGACTTACGCTCCATTGTGGGTGTTTATCACTAATGGAGTCTCAGTGCACAATCCAGGTTCTTAAAACTTTCCAGTATAAACTAATGAATCTTTTTCATGTCAAACAGCCTCTTGGGGACAGGTGAGGAGTCTCACACTTATAATCTCAGAACTCTGGGAGGCCAAGGTGAGAGGATCACTTGAGCTCAGAAATTTAAGGCTGCAGTGAGCTATGATAGAGGCACTGCACTTCAGCCTGGGCAATAGAGCAGGACCCTGTCTCAGAACAAAACAAACAAACAAAAAACCCCCCAAAACCAAAAAACAAGCTCTTGGGGTTTGAGCGGTATGAGATGATTTTTCTGAAACCTGATCATACCACCTCCTTTTCCGGTTTTCTTTTCCCCCCTTTCATTAGTATTATTACTCTATAGAGACAGGGTCTCACTATGTTGCCCAGGCTGGTCTCGAACTCCTGGGCTCAAGTGATCCTCCAGCCTCAGCCTCCCAAAGTGCTGGGATTACAGGCATAAGCCACCATGCCCAGCCCCACCTCCTTTCTCAGTTCCTTGTTTTATTCACCTTGAAATCCTGCCAGCCCAGCACAGTGAATGGCAGTTAGCGGGCACCCAGTAGATGTCAGCTGAATGATGAAAACAACAAATGAGGTTCTGAAAGACTCACCGAGTCTAAATACCCAGCAAACTGTTGAAAGTGGCCTGCAGGAGAATATTTAGACAAAGCCAATCAGCTACTTCCTCTACCCATATCCCATCAACACCATAGAATTCGACAATGCACAAAACCATCTTGCAATTCCTGCATGGCAAACCTTTGCTTCGACAAACACACACTTGAATTGTGCAGGCCTTTAGTGGTGTTGGTTCATGCACATCTTTAGGAACCCTGTGCCTCTTTTTGGTTTTGCAACCATCTTAGGCCATCATTTTCTTATCTTTAGAAAGCATATTTTTTCTGTTGCTCTTAACTGCACTAAATTTTGTTCATTTGATTTCTGACAATTTTGATAATATGCTGCGGTCAATGTGTGCTTTTTCTATTAATCCCTTTCAAAATGAAAAAGAGAAGCGTTGAATTTGTCTTGGGAATACATTCCAGTAATTCCTTTTTCTTTACAAATTGTCTCTATAAAAATGTAAAACCAATCTTGGCTGACAGAGAATGCAGAGTTATTTATGTGTTAAATGATATAAAAATCTCCCGATGAGCTCAACTTGAGTGTCTGAAAGAGCCAGGAACCCATGATCCAATTCCCATTTGGGAGCCAATCTTATATTAAAACATGGCAAGTATTATCTAAGAAATTTCACTGCAGTGCAGTTGGGAACTCTCTCTCTGAAATTTACAGCAGTGTGCTGGGCCACAATTTGAACTTGAAAATTTGAGATATTCTTTATCCAGACTGATATTCTGATGAAAATTTAAAATAAAATTGCTTACATCTTAGATTTAATTGTGTATTAAAACTGCATTTAAAAATGCTTGGCTGGGCACAGTGGTTCACGCCCGTAATCCCAGCACTTTGGGAGGCTGAGGCCAGCAGATCACTTGAGGTCGAAGACAAGCCTGGCCAACATGGTGAAACTGTTACCAGTAGAAGATGGCCAGGTTCTTGGCATCTTGAACAAAGAATTGGACAAAACACACAAACAAAGCAAGGAAGGAATGAAGGGTTTTATTGAAAATGAAAGTACATTCTGCAGTGTGGGAGCTGGCCTGAGCATAGGGGCTCAGAGGCCCTGTTACAGAGTTCTTGTGAGTTTAAATACCCTCTACTTGGGGTACGCCCTATGTGAATGAAGAGGATGAAGTAAAGACATTTACTCGGTGTATGCCCTATGGAGAGGACATTTCCTCTCATAGCTGAAGTATGAATCGGCCTTATGTTCCCTGCCTCCAGACCCTATTTTCTTGCCTCAAAATCCTGTGTCTACTAAAAAAAATACAAGAATTAGCTGGGTGTGGTGGTGCACACCTATAATCCCAGCTATTTGGGAGGCTGCAGCAGGAGAATCGCTTGAACCCTAGAGACAGAGGTTGCAGTGAGCCAGGACTGCACCGCTGCACGCCAGCCTGGGCGACAGAGCGAGACTCTGTCTCAA
>NC_045443.1:93877062-93908812 GCF_002776525.5 Piliocolobus tephrosceles
GTGCAGTGGTGCAATCTCCACTCACTGCAAGCTCCGCCTCCCAGGTTTACGCCATTCTCCTGCTTCAGCCTCCCGTGTAGCTGGGACTACAGGTGCCCGCCACCATGCCCAGCTAATTTTTGTATTTTTAGTAGAGACGGGGTTTCACCGTGTTAGCCAGGATGGTCTCAATCTCCTGACCTCATGATCCACCCGTCTCGGCCTCCCAAAGTACTGGGATTACAGGCGTGAGCCACCACGCCTGGCAAAAATTTTCTTTTAATTAAAAGAAATACATAAAAATACTCTATCATTTATGTCCTACTCATTTACATCAAATAATCAAAGGGTAGTGGACTCTGTAGGTTTCATAATGACTACCAAATATAATGTGTGACTTGAGGCCAGGAGTTTAAGACCAGCCTGGCCAACATGGTGAAACCCCATCTCTACTAAAAATACACACGCACAAAATTAGCTGGGTGTGGTGGCATGTGCCTGTGGTCCCAGCTACTTGGGAGGCCGAGGCAGGAGAATCACTTGAATCTGGGAGGTGGAGGTTGCAACGAGGCGAGATCACACCACTGCATTCCAGCCTGGGCAGCAGAGCAAGACTCAAAACAAACAAAAACACCAAATGTAATGTGTGAGATAGGTCATCAACACCTACTGTAATTTGTTTTTAATTCAATTCAAATCATTTTATATAAATATACTTATGTACTGATAAGCATACATACATATATTTCTCCTCCTCTTTCTTGAAATTGTTTTAAGAGATAATACTCCACATGGTAAGATATTAAAATACAGCATAGTGGGGAAGCCAGACTGCCTGGGTTCAATCCAGGCTCCAATATTTACTAACAGTTTGATAAGTACTCTAAGCCTCAGCTTTTTTCATCTATAGAACCCAAGATTGTTGTGAAGATTAAATGAGATAACTCGTGTGAATCACTTGCCACAGAACCTGGCAAACTATTTTATTAGTCATTATAAGAAGAAAAGTCAGGATCCGGGAAAAAGAAAAACACAACCATTATAACCATATGGATAAACATGTGGCTTAAATTGTTCAAATTAAATAGTTCAATTGACTTTGAGTTTCCTAGTACCAGAACAGCAAGGAGAAGCACAATCCATTATACGAATCTTGGGTTCAGAAGGGAGTAAAAGCAAACCAGTTCAGAAGTGAAATTTTTGCTAGTACTGAATTCTGAAAGGAACTCATATAGGGCATAGTGAATAAGGTATTCAACAAGGTTTTCAGTAACATTTTACAGAAAATATTTTAATGAATCTAATATGGCTATGACAGCAACCTTTGGTAAAAACTTAAAGTATACTATTAAAATGTAGCTCAATAAAATGTTCTATAATTGGCTAAGTAAATATGGTCCCAATTTACAGTATTATAGAATTCAAAAAATAGTTGCTGGACATTTGTTTTGTGCAAGGTACTGTCATAGGTGCTGTAAGGAAAACATAGATGAATTAGACTTAATGATTGCCCTCAAGAACTTATGAATTAGTAAGGTATGGAAACAGAGATAAGAAGGTAACAAGGATTATGACCGGGCATGGTGGCTCATGCCTGTAATTCCAGCACTTTAGGAGGCCAAGGTGGGCGGATCATGAGGTAAGGAGTTCAAAACCAGCCTGACCAACATGGTGAAACCCCTGTCTCTACTAAAAATACAAAAATTAGCTGGGCGTGGTGGGGAGCGCCTGTAGTCCCATCTACTCAGGAGGCTGAGGCAGGAGAATTGCTTGAATCCGGGAGGTGGAGTTCGCAGTGAGCCGAGATGGTGCCACTGCACTCCAGCCTGGGAAACAGAGGAAAAAAAAAAAAGAAAATAACAAGGATTATGATCAAGGCAAACGAATATTAACCTCAAAGGAAGATATGAAATACTCTGGAGGTTCCAAGGAATGAAAAGCAGGATTTCTCAAACACATCAAACGCAACCCCACCTCATGGCTTTTGCACATGTTGTTCCCTGTGCTTAGGATGTGCCTCTCTCCATACATGCACATATAACTCCTCCTCTCCCTTTAGCTCTCAGCTTACTTTACTTCCCTGTAGAGGTCTTTCCTGACCATCTGCCACAGCTGACACGCCCCTATATAGTTCTCTGTGTCAGCACCTTGTTTGTTTCATCATAGCATTCATTACAATTTACAATTATTTCATTTATTTGTTGATCCACTTGCTTTTTATGTCTTCCCATGTAAGAAACTTCATGAAGACAGGACACTATGCCTGTCTTGTCTACCATTTTATCCTTGATGCCTGGAGCAGTGCCTGACATATAGTAGGCATTCAATACCTCTTTGTTGGATGAACCAACCAACAAACAAAAGATCACATTTGGTTGGTAGGATCAGGACAGGTTTGATGAGAGGAAGAAATCCTTAGAAACTGGGTAGGTTGTATGTAGAGGTAGGGAGAGGAGAGATGTTCCAAATGGAAGGAAAAGCACACGCAAATGTTTGGAGCCCAGGAAATGCAAAGCATTTTCTGAGAGCAACAAACACTATGTATATTTTAACCGAAGATGCACACTTTACCCTTCTGCTCCCCCCTTCCATTTTAACATTTTCAAATTTGTGTAATTGGCACATGTCTTATAACCAACATCTGAATGTACTATGGTTGTGTCATTTTTTCTTCGAAATGTTCATTAATTCATGATGTGCCTTATAATCATCAGTTGCATTTTAGAAATAGGAACATAATTTAGTTTTATTGGAACATAGACTATGTCTATGGGAGCTGATGAAACTAGTACCGAAAAGCTCTGTTGTAAAATTTATGCTGTAGACATATAACATGGCCAGAGTAGTAAGTTTATACTAAATTTTTCTTTCTTTTTTTTTTTTTTTTTAGATGGAGTTTTGCTCTTGTCACCCAGGCTGGAGTATAATGGCACGATCTCAGCTCACTGCAACATCCGCCTCCTGGGTTCAAGCAATTCTCTTACCTCAGCCTCCCTAGTAACTGGGATTATAGGCGTCCACCATCATGCCTGGCTAATTATTGTATTTTTAGTAGAGACAGGGCTTGCCATGCTGGCCAGGCTGGTCTTCAACTCCTGACCTTAGGTGATCTGTCTGCCTCAGCCTCCCAAAGTTGTGGGATTACAGGCATGAGCCACCATGCCTGGCCAGTTTATACTAAAGTTATCAGCAAGGAAAAGGAGTTTCTACTGAAACTGTAATGCTATATTGTCTCCCAAAAGAGTTGTAAATCTTTCTCTAGAGAGATATATTTTGTTTGCCATTTGTATTTTTAAATTTAACCTCAGGACAAAAATGTCTGTGTAGACGGTACAGAAGATACATTTTTCCCTACTGGACTATGAGCTGTTTGAGGGCAAGAACTGTATCTCTAGCAGCTATCACAATACCTGGTATGCAATAGTGGCTTTATTCATGTTTATGGAATGCTAAATTCCTTAAGTAATTACTGAATGAGTGATAAATGCTATTTTAAGATCTTTGTGACTGGGCATGGTGGCTCATGCCTGTAATCCCAGCACTTTGGGAGGCCAAGGCGGGTGGATCACCTGAGGTCAGGAGTTCGAGACTGGCCTGGCCAATATGGTGAAAACTTGTCTCTACTAAAAATACAAAAAATGATTAGTTGGGCATGGTGGTGGGTGCTGGTAATCCCAGCTACTCGGGAGGCTAAGACAGGAGAATCTCTTGAACCCCGGAGGTGGAGGTTGCAGTGAGCCGAGATTGTGTCATTGCACTCCAGCCTGGGTGACAGAATAAGACTCCGTCTCAAAAGAAAAAAAAAAGATCTTTATGAGAAAAAATTATTAGGATAAAGGAGATGAAGATAATGGTAAGATTTTTTGAAGCCAAATAGAATTAATCTAGGAAACGGCCTTGGAGGGAGGAAGTATTTAGTGCCTGTTTGGAAGCAACAGAGAGAGGTGGGTTGGCAGAAAGGAGGAATCAGCACCCTACTAGGGAAAACAGGACATTTAAGACCTGCTCAGCTTTATGGAGAAAATAGTGAAATGTGCATAGGAGCCAGGAGTATGCCAGGGAGAATGAAATGCCTCAAGTGAAGGCAGCGACAGGAGGAAGAGGTTAGCCGTGGACCACAGACAGCCTGAATCTGTCATGACCCACTTTTACTGAAAGCCAGTTATGAGCCAGAAAATATGCATAAATGTTTACATGTGAATATTGATTGAAGTCATCCAGAATGTAGGCAGGATCCCACTCACACTTGTCACCAGCAATCTCTATGATGCTAAACACAAGAGTTATTTTCAGTCCTCCCTATCCCTGACCTTTCAGCAGCATCTGAATCTGTTGACCTCTCTTTACTTTTTCTAAAAATTGTGGTAAAACTACTTTTAAGAGTACAGTTTAATGACATTAAGTGCCTTCACATTGCTGTGTGATCACCACCATCCATAAAACTTCCTTCCTTCCTTCCTTCCTTCCTTCCTTCCTTCCTTCCTTCCTTCCTTCCTTCCTTCCTTCCTTCCTTCTTTCTTTCTTTCTTTCTTTCTTTCTTTCTTTCTTTCTTTCTTTCTCTCTTTCCTTCTTTCTTTCTCTTTCTCTCTTTCTTTCTTTCCTTTCTTTCTTTCTTCTTTCTTTTCTTTTCTTTTCTTTCTCTCTTTCTTTCTTCTTTCTTTTCTTTCTTTCTTTTCTTTCTTTCTTTCTCTCTCTCTCTTCCCCCCTCCATCCCTCCCTCTCTCCCTCCTTCACTCCCTCCCTCCCTCCCTTCCTTCCTTTCTTTTTTTTTTGAGAAAGGGTGTTACTTTGCTCCCCAGGTTGGATGGAGTGCAGTGGCATGATCGTAGTTCACTGCAGCCTTGATCTCCTGGGATCAAACGATCCTCTTGCTGCAGCCTCCCAAGTAGCTGGGACTACAGGCACATGCCCCCATGCCTGGCCAGTTTTGGGGATTTTTTTATGGGGAGAGTGGGATTTAGTAGAGATGAGGTCTTGCTCTATTGCCCAGATTGATCTGGAACTCCTGAGCTCAAGCAATCCTTTCACCTTTCCCTCCCAAAGTGCTGGGATTAGGGAACCACAGTGCCTGGCTCACAGAGCTCTTTTCATCGTGCAAGACTGAAACTCTATACCCATTGCACAATAACTCCTGTTTACCGCCTTCTCACAGCCTCTGGCAACCACCCTCTACTTTCTGTCTCCATGAGTTAGACTACTCTAGGTACCTTATTTTTTTATTTTTGAGATGGAGTTTTGCTCTTATTGCCCAGGCTGGAGTACAATGGAGCCATCTTGGCTCACTGAAACTTCCGCCTCCCGGGTTCAAGCGATTCTCCTGCCTCAGCCTCCCAAGTAGCTGGGATTACAGGCGCCCACCACCATGCCAGGCTAATTTTTGTATTTTCAGTAGAGACGGGGTTTCACCATGTTGGCCAGGCTGGTGAAACCCTGTCTGAGGGGTTTCGAACTCCTGACCTCAGGTGATGCACCTCCCTCAGCCTCCCAAACTGCTGGGATTACAGGCATGAGACACCACACCTGGCCTACTCTAGGTACTTTATATAAGCGGAACCATAGAGTATTTGTCACTTTTGTGACTGACTTATTTCACTTAGCATTTCTTCAAGCTCGTCTCATGTTGTAGCATGTGTCAGAATGTCCTTGCTTTTTAAGGATAAATAATATTGTATTGTGACCAGGCGTGGTGGCTCATGCCTGTATCCCCACACTTTGGGAGGCCGAGGCAGGTGAATCACCTGAGGTGAGTAGTTCCAGACCATCCTGGCTAATATGGCGAAACCCCGTCTCTACTACAAATACAATAATTAGCTGGGCATGGTGGTGGGGGCCTGTAATCCCAGCTACTCTGGAGGCAGGAGGCACGAGAAATCACTTGAACCCGGGAGGTGGAGGCTGCAGTGAACCGAGATTGCGCCACTGCACTCCAGCCTGGGCAACAAGAGCAAAACTCTGTCTCAAAAATAAAACAAAACAAGAAAAAATAATATTGCATTGTGTATATAGGCAACATTTTGCTTATGCCTCTTTACTGTTTGAGACCTCTTTTCCCTTGACTTCCACAACACCACATTTTTCTGATTTTCCTCCTACCCTCCTCCTAACATCTATTTTTCTGCTTCCTTTCAGGCTCAGCCCTCACCACTTTAACCTTAGAGTTTCCTAATTCTTAGTCCCTGCTCCCAGCTATCCTCTCACCCTAGATAATTTTGCTCAAGATCATGGCTTCCCTTCCTGTTTGTTTGCCAGTGTCTCCATGTGTGCAGCTCCAGGGGGTTGGGGGGTGGGGTGTGCAGAGAGCGGTGAGGAAGGAAGGGGACATCTGCCTCCCCAGTCAGCTCAGCCGAGTCAGCGCTGATGAACAAAGGGGCAGCAAATGTCTCAGCCAGATTGCTCTCACATCTGGATCAGGAGCTTAAGTGTGATTTGAAAGGCGTGAGGCCAAAATGATGCTGGAGGAAGCTGACTCGTGCTGTGATTTCACAGAAAAGAATGCAGTAAGAATAAGATCGTGGGAGACGACTGTGATGGCAGTACAGCCGCAAGATGACTGGTCTCCAGGCTGACTCTGACAATAGGAATGGATGTGAAGGAAAAACATGTTTATAAGAAAAAATGGACATAAATCGGTGGTTGAACCTGTGGGAATGAAAGAAGTGATAAACAGTGAATTTAATGCTTTCTCTAAGGTTTTTGCCTATAAATGCAACATGGAATCTTTTCGACCATGCTTGAGGTCGAAAGCGTTTCTCTTTTGAAAATTAAACAAAAGACCCAGTTAGACCATTAAGATGCTTTCCTATCCATTCCTCCTTTCCCTTTTTTACTTCATTCTGTAGTTCTAGAATCTGCAAAATTGACAGAAGGATGGATAAGACAGGCTGATAATTGCATCCTCAGTTGTATATGCTTTCCTCTAATGTTTTTCTTTAATACTGGCATTTTTTGGTTAACAGCCTCACCCTTACTCTGCCTCTCCCACCCTTCAAGGGCTATAACAGCCTTGTAATATCCCTCCATAATTATCACTGACAGGCTTCTTGGCCTTAAAAAACCTGAGACAAGAACATGTGTTTTCCTTTGGACTGAGTTTTGAAAATACAAATGATCCAGGCGGGCATGGTGGCTCACGCCTGTAATCCCAACACTTTGGGAGGTCAAGGCAGGAGGATCACTTGAGGTCAGGTGTGGTGGTGTGTGCCTGTGGTCCCAGATACTTGGGAGGCTGAGGAGGGCAAACTGCTTGAGCCTAGGCCTGGTTGACAGAAAGAGACCCTATCTCAAAAAAAAAAAAGTGAAATTAAAGAGTAATTTTTAGCCAGCAGCCTTTGGAACCAAAGTGTTTGACTTTATTCTTTTGTGGGTCTCTTCTCTTTCCTTTCTAGATAAGGAGATCTTGATCAATGCGGTGGGATGACATTAGGAGAAGGAAAAATGACTTCAGGAGTCATAAGTATGAAAACTGGCTTCAGATTGAGAATAAACCGACTATTAAAATTGTAAAAGAGCAGAAGTGTTTTGGATAGTCTCGACAAAAATACAAAAATTAGTTGGGCCTGGTGGCACACACCTGTAATCCCAGCCTGAGGCAGGAGAATCGCTTGAACCCAGGAGGTGGAGGTTGCAGTAAGCCAAGATTGCGCCACTGCACTCCAGCCTGGACGACAGAGCAAGACTCCGTCTCAAAAATAAATAAATAAAAAATAAAGGAGACTATGCAATGTGATATGTGTAATACATAATCTTGTCCTATAAATATAATATAACAAATGTAAAATAACCAATGGTGTTAGGCTGTTTGTTTTTTACTTTATTCCTTTTTCTTTTGACACCTTTTCCAGTTTGCCTTGGAGCACTATTGGAGACGATCTGGGTGCCCCAAGAACCAAGGTAATTTGTTAGCCAAATAAGAGCTGAATACACAGCCAAAGCCAGACCAATCAGATACTTGTCTCCAGGAGTTTGAATCTCAAGCAGAGAAGCAAAAAGACTGAAAAAGATTACTTCTTGCTATTTGGATTCCCAAGGCTGCCCTGGTCCTTGTCTTTTCTGAGCCTCATTATTGTGCTGGGCTTTCCATTCTGTGAGCTACTAGCACACAAAATGGAAAGTTTCTTTTCTGCTACTTTATCTGGTTTCCTTTACTTCCAATCAGCATTTTTATCTTGAATGCTTACGAGTGCCAGGCACTATTATAAGGTCTTTGTGTGGATGACATCATTTGAGCTTCACACCAATTCTTCAATTATTATTTGGCTCATACCTGTAATCGCAGCACTTTCAGAGGCTGAGGCAGCAGGATTGCTTGAGTCCAGGAGTTCAAGACCAGCCTTGTCAACATAGTGAGACCCTGTCTATATAAAAATTAAAAATTATTTGACATTTGGCAGATGAAGATGAGCCTCAGAAAAATTAAACGCCTTATCAAAGCTTGCACAGCTAGCAAGACGTGGAGTTGATGTTCAAACTTAGGTAGTATGACTCTGGGTCTTTAGCGTCTAATCTCTGGGAAAGAATTATTTAAGCAAACTCATTAAGTGGGTCTTTTGGTAATGAGGTGGTGGGGAGTGGACCCTGGAGGCTGGATTGGAGAAATGGGAACAAAAGGGAATTGTTCCCCATAGTAAATTCATATAATTTTGGAGTTATTCTATGATGTTGAGAAAAAATAGGTTTAGAGATCCTGGGACTCAAAGAAGGCTACAGATGTTGGAAGGAGAGGAAGTCCTTGCAATGGTGACAGGTGGGAGTCACCGGAGAGAGAGAAGCCAAAGTGTCCATTAGGATATTTTCTGCTGTAAATAACAGAAAACTGAACTCGGAATGGGCATAAATAATACTATATTCAAAAAGTCCAGGCCGGGCGTGGTGGCTCAAGCCTGTAATCCCAGCACTTTGGGAGGCCGAGACGGGCGGATCATGAGGTCAGGAGATCGAGACCATCCTGGCTAACACGGTGAAACCCCGTCTCTAATAAAAAAAGAAATAAAAAAAAAAATAAAAAGTCTAAAGGTGGGAATGTTCAAGATTAAATATGTTGATGGGCCAACAATAAAGATGAGGTTTTTTCCCCCCAACTTTCCCTTTTTCACTGTATGTTTTGTTTTCTCTGTCCTTAAGGAATGCCCCCTTAGTTACGGGAAGGCTACAGCAGTTCCATGTATCACCTTTGGACAGGACAATTTTAGAGGAAGAGATGTTCTCTCTCTGTTTATCTCTCTTGAAAGGAGAGAACCTTTTTCAGAAGCAGCCTGAAAGATTGCCTTTTACATTTAATTGGCCGGAATGCACCTCATGCCCATACCTAAACCAGTCACTGCCAAACATATCTAATAAGAGCAATTGAAATGGAACTCTCAGCAGCAGATGTGGAAGAGATTGAGATACTGAATAAAATCAGAGTTCAGCAAAGAGATGCTGGGTGCAGTGGCTCATGCTTAATCTCAGCACTTTGGGAGGCTAACGTGGAAGGACTGCTTGAGCCCAGGAGTTCAAGAACAGCCTGGGCAGCATAGTGAGATCTAAATAAATAAATAAATAAAAATTAGCTGAGCATGGTGGCAGGCACCTGTAGTCCCAGCTATTTGTGAGGCTGAGGGAGGAGGGTCACATGATGCCAGAGTTTGAGACTGCAATGAGCTATGATGGCATCACTGCACTCTAGCCTGGGCAATAGAGTAAGACCCTGTCTCACAGAAAAAAAAAAAGAAGGAAAGAGAAATAGAGTGAACATTGAATAGGCAACTAATTTGTAACCTGCAGAGTAAAAGACTTAGCATACAGACGGAGAAGCACGTGCGGTGAGATAGAGAGGAAGGTGCATGGAGCTTCCATACCCTCCATGAGTGTACCACCAAACAGGACCCTCCACGTGTTCAGCTATCTGGAAGCTCACTGAACTCTGTCCTTTTGGTTTTGTTTTTTGAGACAGAGTTTCACCCTTGTTGTCCAGACTGGAGTGCCGTGGTGCAATCTCAACTCACCGCAACCTCCGCCTCCGGGGTTCAAGTGATTCTCCTGCCTCAGCCTCCAGAGGAGCTGGGATTACAGGCACCTGCCACCATGCCTGGCTAACTTTTTGTATTTTTAGTGGAGATGCCATTTCACCACATTGGCCAGGCTGCTCTCGAACTCCTGACCTCAGGTGATCCATCCACCTTGGCCTACCAAAGTGCTGGGATTACAGGCATGAGCAACCACGTCAGGCCCTCCTTTTGGGTTTTTATGGAACCTTTATGACATCAACATTCTTTTCCCCAGGGTATGGGCAGGATCCTCTCTGGGAAGAGTCCTAAGACCCACAGTCAGAAAGGTGGGGGTGGGGCAGGAAGAATTGGAGTCCTGCCTTGAGGCAGGGGAGAAGGAGGCAGGAGGTCAGAGGCCTGTCCCTGAGGCCTAACACACCCCACATTACATCAAAAGATTGTAATGGCCAGGCTCTGCGGCACGTGCCTATAATCCCAGCACTTTGGGAGGCCCAGGACCAGGGATCACCTGAGGTCAGAGTTTGAGATCCGCCTGGCCAACATGGTGAAACCCTGCCTCTACTAAAAATACAAAATTAGCCAGGTATGGTGGCACATGTCTGTAGTCCCAGCTACACGGGAGGCTGAGGCAGGAGAATTGCTTGAACACAGGAGGCGGAGGTTGTGTGGCAGGCCTGGTCTCACAGATGCAGGCCTCCGTAACAACTGTTTCAGGACTGACTAAGTAGTTACGTTCAATATTAAAAGCTGAAAGAGCCAGTATCCTTATACAAAGGCTGGAATGTAACAAAAGCCTACCAAGAGTTTTGGCTAGCTTTTCCGGGCCTTGAAGCATGACAAAATAATGAAGCAATTCTTAACAGGACCCTTTTAGGATTAAACAAGTTTTATTGGGGGTCTGAAGAAACTCCCCAGGCCTCCACAAACAAGTTTATTGGGGTCAAAGGGAACTCCCCCAACATTTATGATTTAGCAGGATACAAGATAAGGGCAACTGGCTGGGCACAGTGGCTCACGCCTGTAATCCCAACACTTTGGGAGGCCGAGGAGGGCAGATCACGAGGTCAGGAGATCCAGACCATCCTGGCCAACATGGTGAAACCCCGTCTCTACTAAGAATACAAAAATTAGCTGGGCATGGTGGCACGTGCCTCTAATTCCAGCTACTCGGGAGGCTGAGGCAGGAGAATTGCTTGAACCCAGGAGGTGGGGGTTGCAGTGAGCCGAGATTGCGCCACTGCATTCCAGTCTGGGTGACAGAGCAAGACTCCATCTCAGAAAAAAAAAAAAAAAAATTAGCCGGGCATGGTGGCGCATGCCTGTAATCCCAGCTACCTGAGAGGCTGAGGCGGGAGAATCACTTGAATCCAGGAGGTGGAGGTTGCAGTGAGCAGAGATTGCGCCACTGCACTCCAGCCCAGGCAACAAGAGCAAAACTCCGTCTCAAAGGAAAAAGAGAGATAAGGGTCATCACCCCAAAACCTAGACCCATTTAGATTAAGTAAACTTACTGAGGCTCCAGAAGAAGGTCTTCAGGACTCAGACCCTAGTTACGGATTAAAAGAAGTTCATCACTTATGTCTTTAGATGAATATAGCTTAGAAAGTATATAAGCTCTGGAAAACTTTGTAATTTGGAGTTGGTCTCCTGATAATTTCCAGGCCTTCTCCCTGTAACCAGTTACAGAAATAAAAACTCTCTTCCTCCCCAGTTCATCTGCATCTCGTTATTGGGCCATGAAAAACAGCAGCCCAGCCCTCAGTTTAGTCTGGTAACAGTTGTAGTGAGCCGAGATCGTGCCACTGCACTTCAGTCTGGGCAACAAGAGCGACACTCCATCTCAAAAAAAAAAAAAAGACTATAACAAGGGCTGTGGGAATTCTGAGCCAGGAACCGTGGAATATATAACATAACACCACAGGCTACTCCCTGGTTTTCACCCATGGATCACTTACATCAAACAATATACACAATCATTAATAGTTAATGAATAGTTATTAATACAATTATTATTAGTAATAATGCCTTAATAATTAACACAATGTGTTTCAGTCCATCACACTGTGTATCTCCCAGCATGACTCCACTCAGGTTTTCAGGTTTCATTTAGATCTTGTCAGGTTTCAAAAGCAGGAGTCACCTCCATAGATACACTGCCTCACCCTTTCAGGCATCTGGGGGATTGAGGTAAGTGGCTGGACATGGTGGCTCACACCTGTAATCCCAGAACTTTGGGAGGCCTGGGGGGGTGAATCACTTGAGGTCAGGAGTTTAAGACAAGCCTGGGCAACATGGTGAAACCTCGTCTCTACTAAAAATAATACATAAATTAGCTGGGCATGGTGGCAGGCGCCTGTAATCCCAGCTACTTGGGAGGCTGAAGCAGGAGAATTGCTTGAACCCGGGAGGCGAAGTTTGCAGTGAGGCAAGATTGTGCCACTGCACTCCAGGCTGGGCAACAGAGCAAGACTTCATCTAAAAAAAAAAAAAAAAAAAAAACGCCGGGTACTGTGGCTCACGCCTGCAATCACAGCACTTTGGGAGGAGGCCAAGGCTGGTGATCACCTGAGGTTGGGAGTTAGTTAGCAGCCTGAGTGAAACCCCATCTCTACTAAAACTACGAAATTAGCTGGGTGTGGTGGCGCATGCCTGTAATCCCAACTACTCGGGAGGCTGAGGCAGGAGAATCGCTTAAACCCAGGAGGCAGAGGTTGTGGTGAGCCAAGATTGTGCCATTGCACTCCAGCCTGGGCAACAAGAGTGAGACTCCATCTCCAAAAAAAAAAAAAAGAGAGAGAGAATAGCGAGTGTAGGAGGCAAGATGGTGAAAGAGGATCAATAATTAAGGTGGGAGTAGAGGTTTGGAGCAAGTGTCAGTAAATTCAAGTGTTCCTTTAGGAGAACCAAGCTATGTGCAGTAGCTTCATTTATTTTATTTATTTATTTTTTGAGATGGAGTCTTGCTCTTGTTGCCCGGGCTGGAGTGCAGTGGTGCGATCTGGGCTCACTGCAACCTCCACTTCCCGGACTCAAGCAATTCTCCTGCCTCAGCCTCCTGAATAGCTGGGATTACAGGCATGTGCCACCCTGCCCAACTAATTTTTATATTTTTAGTAGAGACGGGGTTTCACCATATTGCCCAGGCTGGTCTTGAACTCCTGACCTCAAGAGATTTGCCCCCCTTGGCCTCCAAAAGTGTTGGGATTACAGGCATGAGCCACCGTGCCCAGCCGGCTTTATTTATTTTATTAAACACTAAAGAGAAGGGCGGAGGTCTTGGAAACATTTCAGTTACACACACACTTACAAAGAAGACTAACAGTGTAACAGCGCAAGGCCAAAGATGCATAATGAGTGATGTAGATCGTAAGTGCAGTAGAGACTTGAAAGAAAGGGAAACCACAGTGGATTACAGTGGTCAGGAAGAGACTCACGTGACATGTGAGACTTGGACTTTGAAGAATGTTTAAGAATCAGTTAAGGGAAGACAAGAGAGCATTCTTGATAGAGAGATGGATAGAGAGAATGATAAGAGCAAAGTCGTGGAATGAAGAACATGCCAAGAATACAAGGGTGCCAATTAGGATTAATACAGTGGTCTCTGCGTAAAATGATAACACTATGAACCAGGAAGTTGGTTCTGTTTTAGCAATTTAAAAATCTGGTTGTGAAATTATAAAGGTGGAGCTAGTTACAAATTACTGTTTTAAAAATAATTATAGCCTGGGCACGATGGCTTATTCCTGAAATACCAGCACTTTGGGAAGCTGAGGTGGGAAGATTGCTTGAGGCCAGGAGTTCGAGACCATCCTAGACAACATGGTGAGACCCCATCTCCACAAAAAATTAAAAAATTGGCCAGGTGTGGTGGTGTGCACCCGTGGTGCTACGTGGGAGGATATCTTGAGCCCAGGAGGGCGAGGCTGCAGTGAGCTGTGTTCATGCCACTGCACTCTAACCTGGGCAACAGAATAAGATTCTGTAGCTTGAACAAAATTATAACAAATAGAGACTTAGATTCAAAGTAATATAGTTGCTCAAATTTGTTAATTTATTAAAAACTATGGCACTGGTCATTTTTATAACCATGAATATCATCATAAAGTTACAAGATTATACAAACATGCTAGTCATGACTAGTTGACTAAAATATATAAGGTACAAGGTAGAGGACAAAAAAGAAAATATCAATGTCTATGAATAAAGGGTTATTAAAAATTATTGCAGCCAGGCATGGTGACTCATGACTGTGATCCCAGAACTTTGGGAGGCCAAGGCAGGCAGATCATGAGGTCAAGAGATCAAGACCATCCTGGCCAGCATGGTGAAGCCTCGTTTCTACTAAAATTACAAAAATTAGCTGGGCATGGTGGCGGGCGCCTGTAGTCCCAGCTACTCGGGAGGCAGAGGCAGCAGAATTGCTTGAACTCAGGAGACGGAGGTTGCAGTGAGCCGAGATGGTGCCACTGCACTCCAGCCTGGGCGACAGAGAGAGACTCCATCTAAAAAAAAAAAAAAATTGCATATAAGATGTTCTAAGAACTATGTGAGACAAAAAGTTATGGCATAGAACTGTTCTTAAAGAACTAAAATCTAGAGATGTCTGTGTGTGGCAAGATGGTAGGGCAAAAGGCTAAGGAAGGTAGACTTTTTTTTTTTTCCTTTTTTTGAGACAGAGTCTTGCTCTGTCACTTAGGTTGGAGTGCACTGGCTCTATCTCAGCTCACTGCAACCTGTGCCTCCCGGGTGCAAGCAATTCTCCTGCCTCAGCCTCCCAAGTAGCTAGGATTACAGGTGTGTGCCACCAGGCTCAGCTAATTTTTGTATTTTCAGTAGAGATGGGGTTTCGCTATGTTGCCTAGGCAGGTCTCAAACTCAAACTCCTGGCCTCAAGTGATCAGCCCACCTTAGCCCCCCCAAAGTGCTGGGATTACAGGCGTGAGCCACCATGGCTGGCGCCGCAGTGACTCTTTAAAATGTCAGTATCACCTGTTTCACACAGCCAGAAGCACATGGAGGAAGGCCTCCAAGAACTCAGCAGACATGCTCCCAGCACATCCTCAACATTTTCCCAGCCTGTTCCCCATACTGCATTCTGAGATGCTCCTGGTCCTCTTTTCCTACTTACTGTTCTACCTGGCC
This sequence comes from Piliocolobus tephrosceles, assembly GCF_002776525.5. Lineage (NCBI taxonomy): Eukaryota > Metazoa > Chordata > Mammalia > Primates > Cercopithecidae > Piliocolobus > Piliocolobus tephrosceles. The sequence continues at coordinate 93,892,170 of NC_045443.1, forward strand.
CTTTGAACTTCACATTGCCACTACATCCCTGGCTATCGGTTTGGTTTCTACACATATAGGATGTTCTTTCAGCTACAAGAAACAGAAATCCCAACAAATAGTGGCCTAAGAGCATAATAATATTTGTTGTTCACTCAACAAGAGGCCGGTCTCAAGGTTAGTTTGGTAATTCAACAACGTTATCAAGAAGGTAGAGTCCGCCATGCCTCCTCAGTAAGTCAGCAATGTCTGTCTTTGTGAAGCTCTTGCCTTGAGATCCCCTCATACAAGGGCATTCAAACTGGATTGAGGGAAGGGAGGCCAAAGGCTTCCACTTCCCTAGCCATTTTTTTTTTTTTTTTTAAATCATGGAATAAATTTTTTCCACATGCCCTCAATTGACTTCTCCTTACAATGCACTGGTTAAGTCTGGGCCATGTGCCCAGTCTTCTACCAGTACTGGCAAAGGAGAATAAGTCCACCATGATTGGCTTAGATCAATCATCACTCATCCCATGGGCTGGGAATGTTTTCCTGAACAAAACCGGGGCTCCATTAGCAGGAAAGAAGGGGAATGGCAGTGGAGTAAGCACTCAGAGTATCTGTGATGGACTGTGAGTACAAAACCTTATCCTGTCCTGTGTAACCACTTCTCAACTAGCCCTTGGAAGCTCCACCTCACTGCATTCAGCCCCTATCTTCCCTACTACTCTATTGGAAAGTTCTTGGTTTGATTTGTCCTGAGTCCTTAAGCAAGTCATAGGTAAGTCTATAAGATGTTGACAGTAGTCCTTAACAAAAGAATTGACCAGACATGGCCTTTGCTTGGATCCACAAGGCAAGGCTGACTGATGCTATGAGATATCAGTGAGGTCTTTTGAACCTCTGTCACTAGTTTTATCTTATATGTATGAATTTGAGCGTTTAGCTCTTGTTTTTAATCCCTAGAGTCTGTCAAGTGTTGGATTTCATGGGGGTGGATAATATAAACATCAAGGATTAGGGGAGAACAGTTTGAGGAGGAGCTGAAAGAAAAATAGAGAATGCCAGTGTCTGCAGATGACAGGGCCTTTGTAAACCTCTCTCATTATCATCTCTTTTCTGTGGTTCATTTCACATTAAAATTTCCATCAGCGTTTTGGCATGGATAAACCTTGGCAATGTCTCCTTGAAAAAATAATTATCATGTATTTTTCTTGTTAAAGCCAAGCAGATTTTTTTAAAATGGTTACAGCTCTGGAGTATTCATTAGTAAAATCTACTGGGCTTTTAGATAGTAGGTATCATTAGTGTTCTGTAATGTAGCTGATTTCATTCACTGACCTCTCTTTGCATCTATGCTTTTATAGTTTTTTATTGCAATAGTTCTAATTATCATAAATATAAAAGGGGTACACATGTCCATTTTTCTATTTTCTTTTTTCTTTTTTTTTTTGAGACAGAATTTCACTCTTGTTGCCCAGGCTGGAGTGCAATGGCATAATCTCGGTTCACTGCAACCTTTGCCTCTCAGGTTCAAGTGATTGTCCTGCCTCAGCCTCCCGAGTAGCTGGGTTTACAGGTGCCTGCCACCACACCTGGTTAATTTTTTGTATTTTTAGTAGATACTGGGTTTCACCGTGTTGGCCAAGCTGGTCCTGACTTCAGGTGATGCACCAGCCTCGGCCTCCCAAAGTGCTGGGATTACAGGCATGAGCTACTGTGCCTGGTCTACATGTCCATTTTTTAAGAAGTTTTTGCTTCATTCCACCCCCGATGCTGTGTTGCTCTGTCCTTGTAAACATACCCGTTAACCAATATGTCCTAGGATTTATTTATTTATTTAACTTGAGACAGGTCTCGCTCTGTCATCCAGGCTGCAGTACAGTGATGCGATCTTGCCTAACTGCAGCCTCATCCTCCTGGGCTCAAGCAATCCTCCCACTTCACCTCCGGCATAGCTGGGACTACAGGCATGAGTCACCATGCCCAGCTAACTTCTTTTATTTTTAGTAGAGACAGCTATGTTGTCAGGAGCTGATCTTGAACTCCTAGGGTCAAGCAGTCCTACCACCTTGACCTCCCAAAGTGCTGGGATTGCAGATGTGCTACCGCCCCTGGTCCTCAGATTTATTTTTGATTTGAGAGGAACAAGAGGGCTCGTGACTAATAGGGGCCAACTCTTTCTGATCTGGTGGGCTTCTTCCTCTATTTTCCCTAAAATAGATTGTTTATACATTATCCTAAGCCAGGGATTTTCATGTATGCCAAATAATATTTATAAGAAAATTTAAGTTCAATTGAGAACTGCAAAGAAAAAGCTTTTAGTTAAAAAGAAAAATCTTTAGTTAAAAGCTGTCTTTTAGTTAAAAGGTGACCTCATCTCTCATTCTGCCCATCTTTCATACCCCTTGCCTGTGTATACACATACATGTGCCCTCCCTACTCTCTGGCCACGCTGGATTCATCATCATTCAGAGGAAAAAGATCTCTGACCTCCATGCCTTTGCTTGTTTTATTCCCTTTGCATATGGAGCCATCTCCACCTCTCTGCCTAGTTATTCCATCTTATCCTTCAAGGCCCAGTTCAAAAGCCATCTCAGTGTGAGATCTTTCTAGAACTCACTTCCATCCTGCCTCCTAGGGATATTTAAGCCCTTCCTATTCTCTGTATTCCTATAATAGTTTGAAATAGCTTTACTCTAAAGCTTATAATGTCTTAGTCCCTGCCTGTCCCAGCCCTGCCTACTTCTGGCTAGAGTCAACCCTCACCGTGGAGAGTTCTTAGAACAAGTGTACTACCTTTCATCTCCCTGTTAGCCCTGATACTGCTTAGAGATGCCAACTGCAGTGCTCCTGGCCATCAGATGGAGTATCTGGGTACCAATATGAGCCCTCATCATCCAAGTGTGTCATGCCTCTTTGGGCATTATAATTGGGACAGCTGGGTACTCTTTAACCTGATTTACTCTCTTCTCTCCATTGTCTTTATTGCCAGACTATGAACTCATTGAGTGTGGGAACGAGACTTTGCAACTTGGAGATGACAGAAATTGCCATATCTCACGCAGTGATAGTGAGAATTGTGTTAAAATCCTCAGTTTACTTTCCTTTGAGTCATGGTGCACAAGGTTTTAAAAACAGAGGCTCCAATGATTGTTCCCTTGGTGAAGATTTCTTCAAAAAACAAGCAGCTCTCAAAAAAGGAAAAACAAATGGCTTACAAACATCTGAAATTATATTTAACTTCACTCATAAAAAGTACAATTTAAATATATGCTGAGATACCATTTTTTACCAATAAACTAGACAAAAAGCAAAAACTTTGTTAACATACTGTACTGTTGAGTATATGTAATAATAGATGCTCTTCTGTGAATCTACATGTTCTTTGACCCAACAGTGTCACTTCTAGATTTTTTTTTTTTTTTTGAGACAGAGTTTTGCTCTGTCCCCCAGGCTGGAGTACAGCCGCATGATCATAGCTTACTGCAAACTTGACCTCCCAAGTTCAAGCAGTGCTCCCATCTCAGCCTCCTGAGTAGCTGAAACCACAGGTGCACTATTTTTTTGTTTGTTTGTTTTTCGAGACAGAATTTCACTCTTGTCACCCAGGCTGGAGTGCCTTGGCATGATCTCAGCTCACTGCAACCTCCGCCTCCTGGATTCAAGCGATTCTTCTGCCTCAGCCTCCCAAGTAGCTGGAATTAACAGGCACTCACCACCATGCCCAGCTAATTTTTGTATTTTTAGTAGAGACAGGGTTTCACCATATTGGCCAGGCTTGCCTCAAATTCCTGATCTCAGATGATCCACCTGCCTCGGCCTCCCAAGGTACTGGGATTCTAGGTGTAAGCCACCGCACCCAGCCTTTTATTTTTTTATTTTTACTTTTTGTAGAGACAAGGTTTTGCTGTGTTGTCCGGGCCATTCTCAAACTCCTGGGCTCAAGCAATCCTCCTTCCTCAGCCACCCAAAGTATTGGAATTGCAGGTATGAGCCACTGAGCCCAGACTAGAACTGTATCTTATACACATGCAGGCATATGTGAAAATCAGCTTACATATTATGTTATTCATGTCTGTATTATTTGTAATGGAATCGGAGTAAAACAACCTAAAGTTTTATCAATAATGAAATGAGTAAATAAATTATGGTACATTTGCACATTAGAATACTATGCAGCCAAATATATTGTGAAAGTATTTTATGTATTGATATGAGAATTTCCCAGCTCTATTATTGGGAGGGGAACAGGAGGCAGGAGTGTCAGGGAGACATGGGTGGAAGGGAGGTAATATGGTTTGGCTCTATGTCCCCACCCAAATCTCATCTCAAATTATACTCCTTGTGTGTTGAGGGAGGGACCTGGTGGGAGGTGATTGGAACATGGGAATGATTTCCCCCTTGCTGTTTTCACGATGGTGAGTTCTCACAAGATCTAATGGTTTAAAAGTGTGACTTCCTTTGCTCTCTCTCTCTCTCTCTCCTGCCATCATGTAAGACACATCTTGCTTCCCCTTCACCTTCCACCATGATCGTAAGTTTCCTGAGGCTTCCCCAGCCATGCAAACCTGTGAGTCAATTAAACCCCTTTTCTTTATAAATTACCAAATTTCAGGTATGTCTTTATAGTAGTGTGAGAACGGTCTAATACAGGAGGTTTTCACTGTTTATCCTTTCAAGACTTCGCTTTTTTGAACATATGAATGCATTAAAGCAAACAAATAAAATATTTTTAAAAGTATTTGTAACACTAGAACATGATGTCTTTTCCCTAATACCTAGCACAGGGTTTGGCATTTGAAAGTGGTTCACATTTCTTAGAAAATAGAAGTTATAGCCGGGTGTGGTGGCTCACACCTGTAATCCCCGCACTTTGGGAGGCCGAGGCGGGTGGATCACCTGAAGTTGGGAGTTCAAGACCAGCTTGACCAACTTGGAGAAATCCCGTCTCTAATAAAAATACAAAATTAGCAGGGTGTGGTAGCACATGCCTGTAATCCCAGCTACTCGGGAGGCTGAGGCAGGAGAATCACTTGAACCTGGGAGGCGGAGGTTGCTGCGAGCCAAGACCGCGCCATTGCATTCCAGCCTGGGCAACAAAAGCAAAACTCCGTCTCAAAAAAAAAAAAAAAAAGAAAATAGAAGTTTTGTATCCATCATTCTGGAGAGAGGTACAATCCGAGGGCACTAAGAGAGAAGAGAAAAAGAAAGTCCACAAGGAAGGAGAGCAAATAAAAAGTGCTATATTGTTTTACTGGAGACACAACTCCATGACAAAACACAGTTGATAGTTTGGTGTTCAGAGAGGTTATAGAAATCCAGCACATCTCAGAACAGTCCATGGATAGGAAAAACAATAATTTATCTGTTGGGTTCTCTCTGTCTCTGGTCTCTCATTAGTCTGCTCCTCTTGCCCTTCTGTGATTTCTAACCACTCCCGGAAGCTTCTGGTGAAGGCAGAACCTCCAGGGATCCCAGACAATGTGCATATACAAAGGTCCCTCTTTGTCAGGCCATGCCCTACACAGGAATTCCTCCTTCTATCATGATGATTGTGGAAACTTGTCAGGTGACTGAGGTTTGGAGATGGGGATCAGATACTACTGAGCAATCTGGTGTGGTGCATAAATGGTTCAATACAACAAGTGCTGAGAAGGTTTTTTGTTTGTTGTTGTTGTTTTATTTTATTTTATTTTTGAGACAGAATCTTGCTCTGTTGCCCAGTCTGGAGTGCAATGACGCGACAAAGCTCACTGCAACCATCACCTCCTGGCTTCAAGCAATTCTCCTGCTTCAGCCTCCTGAGTAGCTGGGATTACAGGTGCCTGCCACCATGCCCAGCTAATTTTTGTCTTTTTAGTAGAGATGGGGTTTCACCATGTTGGTCAGGCTGGTCTCAAACTCCTGACTTCAGGTGATCCACCACCTCGGCCTCCCAAAGTGCAGGGATTACAGTCATAAGCCACCACACCCACCCTGTTGTTGTTGTTTTAATAGACTTTGTTTTTCAGAGCAATTTTAAGTTCACAGCAAAATTAAGCAGAAGGTACAGAAATTTCTCATGTACCTTCTAACTGCACACAGGTACAGCCTCCCCCACTATCAACATCCTACAATCAAATAGTATATTTGTTACAGTCAATGAAGCTCTATCTGCACAGGTACAGTCAACAAACCAGGCATCATTGTCAACCAAACTTAGAAACTTTTGTTTGCTTTGCTTGTTTAATAACTTGGTTGATTGGTTGGTTAAAATGGTCAAGGCATTTCCGATAAAATTATAAATCTGAGCGTCTGTAAGAATTTATCCTATTTAAATCACCCAAGCCAATAATTATTTTATTGTAGTGCAAGATCATTGTATTCTACTTAAATATATACATGGTTGTGTTTGTTCCTGTTTAGTACTTGTGCTTTCAATAAATTAATCTAAAATATGACTGAAGACATTATATGGTCTTTATATGGTGTGTAGGCATATAAAGAAGTAAGACATATAATCTTCCTCCTGAAATTATTACAAAGTAATACAAACTTAAACAGGAATGCAAGATTTAAGAATCATGACTGCATAACAAAACAGCACAAGAGGCCGGGTGCAGTGGCTCACACCTGTGATCCCAGCACTTTGGGAGGCTGAGGTGGGTGGATCACCCGAGGTCAGGAGTTAGAGACCAGCCTGGCCAACATAGTGAAATCCTGTCTGTACTAAAAATACAAAAATTAGCCGGGCATGGTGGCAGGCAGCTATAATCCCAGTTACTTGGGAGGCTGAGGCAGGAGAATCACTTGAACCCGGGAGGTGGAGGTTGCAGTGAGCCGAGATTGAGCCATTGCATTCCAGCCTGGGCAACGAGAGAGAAATTCCATCTCAAAAAAAAATTAAAAAAAAAAAAAAAATAGCACAAGATGTGCTCCCTTCGTGAAGTGGTTAATGGCCAAGTGAGAAATGGCGATAATAAATACTACAAGGATTGTGCAGTTTCTTTGTATCTGAAGGAGTTGTGGAAGACTAAGGAAGAAGCAACTTGAACTGGACTTGAATTACAAACAAAAACAGAAATGGTGAGGACATTTAGGATGATAGCCTGGCCTAAGCCCAAGCTCCGAGAACTTGCAGCACTATGCATAGACTCTTTTAAAAAAACTTGGCCGGGTGCGGTGGCTCACACCTGTAATCCCAGCAGGTGGGAGGCCGAGGCAGGTGGATCACCTGAGCTCAGGAGTTTGAGACCAGCCTGGCCAACATGGGGAAAACCCAACTTTACTAAAAGTACAAAATTAGCCAGGCATGGTGGGTGAGGCATGCCTGTTAATTCCAGCTACTTGGGAGGCTGAGGCAGGAGAATTTCTTGAATCCAGGAGGTGGAGGTTGCAGTGAGCTGAGATTGCACCACTGTACTCCAACCTGGGTGACAAGAGCAAAACTTTGTCTCAAAAAAAAAAAAATTGTGGGATAGTTTGAAATAAGTCTAGAAAGGTAGGTAGGAAATAGATTGTATAAGGCTTTCAAATTATCTGTAAAGAAACTAGAATTTTATACTATAATCAAGGAGAAGTCATTAAAATTTTTAAATAGAATGGTCACATACTCAGTAAGAATAATTGGGGCCAGACATCACATGGTGGCTCACGCCTGTAATCCCAGCACTTTGGGAGTCCAAGGTGGGCGGATGGCTGGAGTCCAGGAGTTTGAGACCAGCCTGGGCAACATGGTGAAACCCTGTCTCTACAAAAAATACAAAAAAAAAAAAAAAAAAAATTAGCCGAGTGTGGTGGTGCACACTGTTAGTCCCCGCTACTCGGGAGGCTGAGTTGGGTGGACTGCCTGAGCTCAGGAAGCTGAAGCTGCAGCGAGTGGAGATTGCACCACTGTACTCCAGCCTGGGTGACAGAGCCAGACCCTGTCTCTAAAAAGAAAGAGAAAAAAGGAATATTTGGGATACAGATTCTAACAAAATGTCTTTAACACACTCCTGCCACTTGACTAAATCAGAAGACATTTTTCCCATGGAAATGTCTGGTGAACAGACCAAAGTCTGAAGGAACTAATTTCCCTGGAGACCGATCTTGTGTATTTCTGGAGCTTGATAGATTACCAGGGAGCTGTTTATAAAGAATAGATTTTCATTCTAGGCTCTCTATATCTTACGCAGCATAAGCAGTTGAAAGTCTGGGTAGTTAAGGGATTCTTAAAGGGAAAGCTCTGAAGTCTGAAGCTAGATTAGGTCAGTAGAAAACCATGAATCACTAACCACTGAATGGAAGGTGGAGCCTTTATCAGCAGCATCTCAGAATCAAACCCCAGCACCATAACATCACATCCTCTTGGTTCTGCTATCAGTCAGATGCAACAGGAAACTGACGAAGGTACTAGGCAGCTTCCTTTCTGCTCTGACCTAACTAGTTTCCTCTGCAGCTTGCTCCCAGCTTATTGTAAAGGAAAATAATGAAATGCCAGTCAATTTCCTCCAGTTGGATTAAGCCTAGGACAAGGAAGGAAAAACAAATTTCTAAGATTAGTCAGTTTCCCCTTGCAGCTATGAAGTTGGCTCAGGGCCTCCGGCTGACCCTTCTCTCAGTATTTCCCTCTCAGAGCTCAGCTTTACATCATAGGCAAGATAAAGACTTGGCAAAGTGAACAACACATATTGTGTAATTCTTATAGGAAGTCTTGGGTTCATTCATGGGAAAACCATCTATATAGAAGATTGTGATTGATAAGCATTTAAGTCTCCTTTGACGTCTAGCAAATTCATTAGTTCAAGAGAGTAAAAAACGAAAACAAAAACAAAAAAACAAAAAACCTACTGATAATTCTAATTGGTATACCCAAGCAGCCAGGTTATTTTGCTCCTTTCTCAGTATGACTAACAAGGAGCTATTTCCATGGAGAACATTTATACAAAATAAACAGGGGAATCGAGTTAGTTTAGTGAAAGAGACAGGGTTGGACTACTTCAAAGAAGTAGTTATGTCTGTGGTCACCTGGATTTTGCTGGGTATTAGAGATACTATGGCCTGCTGAAAAATTTAACTAAGAGTCTGGCATCTGAGGAATCTGACTGGCTTACTTTGTAAAAGTAATTAAACTTAACGGTGGGAGTTGCCATTTAAAATATCTTCTCAGTGAACTTAATAATGTGGAGTAACAATACTGTATTGAAATTCACATTGAGAGTTATTAATTTAGCAGATGGATGATTCTTCTTCATCACCTCTACTTCCTGCTTTTTCTAGTTTACTTACTTTTAATTTTCCCTAGTAAATTTATCTATCTTCGGTACTTCACAGCTGTTATTAAAATAATATTCCATCAATTTTCCTTTCATACATTTATGTGATTTTTACTTTTATTTATTATTTTTTTGAGACAGAGTCTCATTCTGTTGTCCAGGCTGGAGTGCAGTGGCGCGATCTCAGCTCACTGCAACCGCCGCCTCCCAGGTTCAAGCAATTCTCATGCCTCAGCCTCCTGAGTAGCTGGGATTACAAGCACATGCAACTATGCCCGGCTAATTTTTGTGTTTTTAGTAGAGATGGGGTTTCACCATGTTGACCAGGCTAGTCTTGAACACCTGGCCTCAAATGATCCGCCCACCTCGGCCTCCCAAAGTGCTAGGATTACAGGAATGAGCCACCGCGCCCGGCCTTGGCCTATTTTTAATATTTATACTCTAGAAACTCCTCTAGCTAAGCCATACATTGTAATTGCTGAAATTAATAGTGTAATAAAAACAAGAAAACAAGTGTATGGAGCTTTAGAATAAGAAGAGTTGACAAACAGACTGTGAGAATAAATAGGCAAGAATTCAATGTTTCACTTTAATGGCATTTGGAGCAGCCACTGTAATAGACATCTGACAAGTAACAGATTTGCGGGGGCTGTGACATTCTCTTTTTTTTATTTTGGCTAAGGACTAATTATCTATTACTTTACAGACTTGCTAATATACTGTGGAGCTCCTAAAACAGCTTGGTTGATCAACCAGCAGTAGCATTATTAAACAAACAAACAAAATAACTTGTACATGGATAAAGGTCTAATAATCTTTATTAAGGGATCTGTAGCCCTTTTTGTAACATTTACAAGAACAATTTGCCTTTTATTTTCAAAGATGTATCATATCTTTGAGGAAGTTAAAATAGCCCCTATTATTTTTTTTTTTACTTAATTAGCCTGAATCAGTAAAATGGTTTCCATGATCATCACTTCTAAACACCATTATATCCCATTTTAATAGGGGGTTCTGGGTGAATTTGCCTTGATACAATTTGAGGACAAAAATAGGGCATAAGAGTAATTATTATTTTTATTTTTGAGATGGAGTCTCGCTCTGTCGCCCAGGCTGGAGTGCAATGGTGCAATATTGGCTCACTGCAGCCTCCGTCCCCCGGGTTCAAGCGATTCTCCTGCCTCTCAGCCTCCTGAGTAGCTGGGACTACAGACGCGTGCCACCAAGCCCTGCTAATTTTTGTAGTTTTAGTAGAGATGGGGTTTCTCCATGTTGGCCACTCCTGACCTCAAGTGATCTGCCCACCTCAGCCTCCCAAAGTGCTGGGATTACAGGCATGAGCCATCGCTCCTGGCCAAGATTAATTTAATGTAGGCAAAATTTCAGCTGATCTTATATATCCAGTCAATTCAAAATATTTACCTTTTCAGAGTAAGCTATGAATATTTTATAATATGCTTTAATAGGCCTAGAAATATTATGAAAATGTCTTGGGTTTAGTTTGCCCCCACCTCCCCTGCTCTGTTCCTTATGTGTTGACACGAAGGGTGCTCCTTAATAAACATCCCGCGAGCTAAAAATTCTGTCTCAGTGCCTGCTTCCCAGTGAACTCAATTTACTACAGTGACTCTGTTTAAAAGCAGCAGTGACCACCTGGACTGTGAGTCAGAGGAAAAGGATGGGTAATCGCATGTCATATGAGGAGTGGCTGAAAGGAGAGTGAGAAATAGGAAAGTATAATACAACAATTAAATACACAGATTCAACTCCTAGCTTGAATATCCAGTTACTGGGAGCAAGGAAAGTTTTTTGTTTTGTTTTGTTTTGTTTTGAGACAGAGTCTTGCTCTGTCGCCCAGGCTGGAGTGCAGTGGTACAATCTCGGCTCACTGCAACATCTGCCTCCTAGGTTCAAGCTATTCTCCAGCCTCAGCCTCCCGAGTAGCTGGGATTACAGGCAACCACCACCGTGCATGGCTAATTTATGTATTTTTAGTAGAGATGGGGTTTCACCATATTGGTCAGGCTGGTCTCGAACTCCTGATCTCAGGTGATCTGCTCACCTTGGCCTCCCAAAGTGCTGGGATTACAGGCATGAGTCACCGTGCATGGCCGTTTTTGTTCTTTTTAATCCTATTTTTCTGCAGAGAATCTAGTTTTTGTTTTGTTTTGTTTTTGTTTTTTAATTCTACTTCTGCTGGAAATCTAGTTTTAATAGATAGTTATTAAATTGCAGTTTAATTTGTTAATCTATGGATTAATGTATTATCTCCCATGGGGGCAGACTTTACTAATATTATGGAAAAAAATAACTCAAAAAGTGACATAAATATTATTACGATTGCAGAATGTGGAGACAGTGTTTGGGGACAGGTAAATCCTTCACTAGCTTTTTGTTTTTCTTTCTTTTTTTCTTTTTTTTTGAGACACAGTCTCACTCTGTCACCCAGGTTGGAGTCCAATGGTGGGATCTTGGCTCACTGCAATCTCCGTCATCCAGGTTCAGGCAATTCTCCTGCCTCACCCTCCCAAGTAGGTGGGATTACAGGTGCCTACCACCACACCCGGCTAATTTTTTGTATTTTTAGTAGAGACAGGGTTTTGCCATGTTGGCCAGGCTGGTTTCAAACTCCTGACCTCAGGTGATCCGCCTGCCTCGGCCTCCCAAAGTGCTGGGATTACAGGCATGAACCACTGCGCCGGCCTTCAGTAGCTTTTAATTGCACAATGTAGTCAACCATTTCATTTACCTATACATGGGACTAGTCCATGAAAGTTAATATCGTTAATGGTGATAAATGGTGTAGTACAATATTAAAGAATATTGGCTTTGATATCTAGAAGATAGATCTCAAATTAACAACCTAATAGAACACCTAATAGAACTAGAAAAACAAGAACAAACTAAACCTAAAGCTAGCAAAAGGGGGGGGAAAAAAACTACTATAATTAGAGCAGAACTAAACAAAACTGGACCAAGAAAACCATACAATGGATCAATGAAACAAAAAGTTGGTTATTTGAAAGGATAAACAAGATTGAGGTTGAGCGTGGTGGCTCACGCCTGTAATCCCAGCACTTTGGGAGGCCGAGGCGGACGATCACCTAAGGTCAGGAATTAAAGATCAGCCTGGTCAACATGGTGAAACTCCATCTCCACTCAAAAATACAAAAAATTACCTGTGTGTGGTAGTGGGCGCCTGCAATCCCAGCTACTCGGGAGGCTGAGGCAGGGAGAATTGTTTGAACCTGGGAGGCGGAGGTTGCAATGAACCAAGATCATGCCACTGCACTCCAGCCTGGGTGACAGTGAGACTCCATCTCACAAACACCACCACCACCACCACCACCACCACCACCACAACCACCAGCACCACCAGCACCACCACCACAAGATGATAGACTGCTAGCTGGATTAACAACAAAAAAAAAAAAAAAAAAGAGAGAGAGAGAGAGAAGATTTAAATAAGCACAATCAGAAATGACAAAAGTGACATTGCAACTGATCCCATAGATATACAAAAGATTCTCAGAAACTACTACAAACATCTCTATGTGCACAAACTAGAAAATTCTAGAGGAAATGGATAAATTCCTGGAAACATGTAATCTCCTAAGATTGAATCAAAAAGAAAGTGAAAACCTGGACAGATCAATAGCAAGTTATGAAATAGAATCCAACCAAAAAAGTCCTGGACCAGATGGAGTCACAGCTGAATTCTACCAGATGCACAAAGAAGAGCTGGTACTAATCTTACTGAAACTATTCCAAAAGACAGAAGAGGAAGGATTTCTCCCTAATTCATTCTGCAAAGCTCATTCTGATACCAAAATCTGGCAAAGAAACCACACACACACAAAAACAAAACAAAGCAAAACAAAACTACAGGCCAATTTCCCTGATGAACATAGACACAAAAATTCTCAACAAAATACTAGTAAACTAAATCCAGTAGCACATCAAAAAAGATAACCCACCATGATCAAGTGGGCTTTATTCCTGAGATGCAAGGATGGTTCAACATACACAAATCAATAAACATGATTCAACACATAAACAGAATTAAAAACAAAAACTATCGATCATCTCAATAGATGCAGAGATAGTAGCCAATAAAATCCAACATCTCTTAGTGATAGAAACCCTCAACAAACTAGGAGTCAAAGGAATGTACCTCAAGATAATAAGAGCCATCAATGATAAAGTCACAGCCAATATCATACTGAATGAGCAAAAGTTGGAAACCATTTCCCCAAGAACTGGAAAAAGACAAAGATGTCCACTTTTACCACTCCTATGCAACGTAGTATTGAAAGTCCTGACCAGGGCAACCAGGCAGTAGAAGGAAATAAAAGTCATCCAAATAGGAAAAGAAGAAGTTAAACCATCTCTCTTCACTGATGATATGATTCTCTACTTGGAAACCCCTAAACATTTCACCAAAAAATTTCTAGACTTGATAAACAACCTCAGTAAAGTTTCAGGATACAAAATCAATGTGAAAAAATCAGTAGCATTTCTATACACCAATAATGTTTAAGCTGAGAACCAAACCAAGAACATAATCTCATTTACAATACTCTCTCTCTCTCTCTCTCTCTCAGGAATATATCTAACCAAGGAGGTGAAAGATCTCTACAAGGAGAACTATAAAACACTGCTGAAAGAAATCAGAGATGACACAAATAAATGGAAAAACATTCCATGCTCATGGGTTGGAAGAATCAATATCCCTAAAATGGCCACACTGCCTAAAGCAATTTACAGATTCAGTGCTAGTTCTATCAAACCACCAATGTAATTCTTCACAAAATTAGAAAAAAAAAATGCTTCTAAGATTCATGTGGAACCAAAAAGCCTGAATAGCCAAAGCAACCCTAAGCAAAAAGCACAGAGGCAGAGGTATCACATTATCTGATTTCAAACTATACTACAAGGCTAAAGTAACCAAAACATCATGGCACTGTTATGCAAATAGACACATAAATTAAGAGAACAGAGTAGAGAACCCAGAAATAAAGATGTATTACCTACAACCAACTAATATTTGACAAAGTCAACAAGAATAAGCAATGGGGTAAGGACTCTCTATTCAATAATGGTGCTGGGGAAACTGGGTAACCATATGCAGAAGAATGAAACTTGACCCCTACCTTACACCATATACAAAAGTTAACTCAGGATGAATTACAGACTTACATGTAAGGCCTCAAACTATTGAAATCCTAGAAGAAAATCTAGGAAATACTCTTCTGGACATTGGTTTACACAAAAAATTATGACTAAGTCCTCAAAAGCAAACACAAGAAAAACAAAAACTGACAAGCAGGAACTAATTAAACTAAAGAGCTTCTTGCACAGAAAAATAAACTATCAATAGAGTAAACAGACAATCTACAGAGTGAGAGAAAATATTTGTAAACTACGCATCTGACAAAGGTCTAATACTCAAAATCATAAGGAGCTTAAACAAGAAAAAACCCATGAAGAAGTAGGCAAAGGACATGAATAGGCACTTCTCAAAAGAAGACATAAAAGCAGCCAGAAAACACATGAAAAATGCTCAACATTACTAATCATCAGAGAAACGTAAATAAAAATCACAATGAGATACCATCTCATACTTGTCAGAAGGGCTATTACTACAAGTTAAAAAAATGACAAATGTTGGTGAGGTTACAGAGAAAAGGGAATACTTATATACACTGTTGGTGGGATTGTAAATTTGTTCAGCCACCATGGAAAGCAGTTTGGAGAGTTCTCAAAGAACTAAAAATAGAACTACCATTCGACCCAGCAATACCGTTACTGGGTATCTACCCAAAGGAAAATAAATTGTTCTACCCAAAAGATACCTGCACTTGCGTGGTTATCATATCACTATTCACAATACCAAAGACATGGAATCTCCTAGGTGCCCATCAGGGGTGAATTGGATAAAGCATATGTAGTACATATACACCATGGAATACTACATGGCCATAAAAAAGAATGAAATCATGTCCTTTGCAGCAATGTGGATACAGCTGTAGGCCATTGTCCTAAGTTAATTAATGCAGAAACAGAAAACCAAATACCACATGTTCTCACTTATAAAAAGTGGAAGCTATAAGTTCACATGTATATTGGGTACATGTGAATGTAAAGATAGGAACAAGGCCGGGTGCAGTGGCTCATGCCTGTAATCTCAGCACTTTGGGAGGACGAGGTGGGTGGATCACCTGAGGTCAAGAGTTTGAGACCAGCCTGGCCAACATGGTGGAACCCTGTCTCTACTAAAAATACAAAAATTAGCTGGGTGTGGTGGCACATGCCTCTAATCTCAGCTACTAGGGAGGTTAAGGCAGAAGAATCGCTTGCACCTGGAAGGTGAAGGTTGCAGTGAGCAGAGATTGCACCATTACACTCTAGCCTGGGCAACAAGAGTGAAATTCCATCTCAAAGAAGAAAAAAAAAAAAAAAGGTGAACAACAATAGACACTGGGGACTCCAAAAGGAGGAGGGAGGGAGAAATGGTTAAAAAGCCACCTAATGGGTACTATGTTCACTATTTGGATGATGGGTTCAATCAAAACCATCATATTTCCTCTACATACAATAAGTAATGTAGTACAGGAGCTACATTTTTTTTTATATGTGGAGGAAATCTGAGCTTGAGATGAAGGAGAAAATCAACCAGTTAGCCATTTTCAAGTTTCTAATAAACAGTGAGAATAATGATCGCCATTTGTTGAGTTCCTACTTACTATGCCAGATATATATATATATATACACTTAGTTAAAACGATTTTTACAACAATACTATATTACAAATTTTAAAACTGAAGTTTAGCTAGTGGTCACACAGGTAGAAAGGAGTTGAACCTGGAACATGGATGGAGTTGGAGGCCATTATCCTTAGCAAACTACTGCAGGAACAGAAAACCAAATACTGCATGTTCTCACTTATAAGTGGGAGCTAAATGATGAGAACTCATGAACACAAAGAGGGGAACAACAGACACTGGGGTCTCCTTGAGGGTGGAAGGTGGGAGGAGGTAGAGAAACAGAAAAAATAACTATTGGGTACTAGGCTTAATACCAGGGTGATGAAATATTCTTTTTTTTTTTTTTTAATTATATTTTAAGTTCTAGGGTACATGTGCATAACGTGCAGGTTTGTTACATATGTATATATGTGCCATGTTGGTGTGCTGCACCCATCAACTCATCAGCACCCATCAATTCATCATTTATATCAGGTATAACTCCCCAATGCAATCCCTCCCCCCTCCCCCCTCCCCATGATAGGCCCCATTGTGTGATGTTCCCCTTCCTGAGTCCAAGTGAGCTCATTGTTCAGTTCCCACCTGTGAGTGAGAACATGCGGTGTTTGGTTTTCTCTTCTTGTGATAGTTTGCTAAGAATGATGGTTTCCAGCTGCATCCATGTCCCTACAAAGGA
>NC_045443.1:93918812-93952180 GCF_002776525.5 Piliocolobus tephrosceles
TTTCTTTCTTTCTTTCTTTCTTTCTTTCTTTCTTTCTTTCTTTCTCTGTCTTTCACAGGGTCTTGCTCTATTACTCAGGCTGGAGCAGACTGGCTCCAGTTCACCATCACAGCTCACCGCAGCCTCGACCTCCTGAGTTCAATAATCCTCCTGCCTCAGCCTCCTGAGTGGCATCTTTTTTTTTTTTTTACATAGAGATGAGGTCTCACTGTGTTGCCCAGGCTGGTCTTGAACTCCTGGGCCCAAGCAATCCTCTTGCCTTGGTCTCCCAAGATTCTTGGACTACAGGTATGAGCTACCATGCCTGGCTTTATTTCTCATTTATCTGAAATAAATTGTAAGTATCTAAATTACATACTTCCTCCTTTAATTATGTTTTCCTTGTCTCTCCTTAATAATTCAGAGTCAAATCTGAAGTTATTAATATATAAGGTTTTGGGAAGTCTGTCATTCAAATATCAGTGGGCTTTTAGTGCTTACCCTGACTAAACCACTGGCAAGTGTTAGGGTTACATTTTAACATGTTGCTCCCAATGCAAAAAGTATCCTCAAAACAGAAAAAAGTTTGGTTGATAAAGATAATATCCATTAAAAAGATGTAATCAAAGAGCAGTATCATCTCAACAATATAACGATAAATATATGAAACAAAGAACCGTTGGGAAGACAAAGAGAATTTGAAGAAATTATAATAATGGTGGAAAACTTTAGAATACATCTCTCCCAGAAACTGACAGATAAAGAAGACCGAAAGTAAATAAGCACTTGGAAGAATAGAATAAAACAATCCACAAACTTGAACATATGGAATGCCCATTTAGGCCCATAGGATAAACCTTATTCAGATAGCATAAATGTCAACAACTGTGTCCGATATGATTTTCTTTGACCTCTAGGCAGTTCTTTTTAGGTGAAGCAACTTTAAATTTTAAGCAATGTATCAACATTTTAATCTAAAATAAAATAAATACATGATTTCTCCTTTATTTCCACACTTTTTGGACTTTTGGACTAAAAGCTGTTTTTTTTTTGGAAACAACCAGTTCAAATAAACAAACTTTGGACTATGCAATAAGAGAAAAAAAAGAAAAGATTTAGATAAACAATATTAATAATGTGAAAAGGCACGAAGCTACAAATACAGTTAAACTTTTAAAAATTAAGAGAATATTATATGAAACTTTAAAAAGAAAGTTTTGGAAAGATAAGTGAAATTTGTACTTCCCGAGGGAAGTAAAAATGATTTAAAAATTCAGGAAGGAGTAGGAAACTTGAAGAATTCAGTAACTACAGAAAAAGTGCAAAATAAAAGACTTTTCTCTACCAAAAGATGCTCTCCTTCAATGACTTTACAAGTAAGTTTTTCAAATCATCAGGGAAGAAATATCATGTTTAACTTCATAGAAAAGCATAGAATTTTTAAACTTTGTTCTACAGAGTAGAATATTCTTGATAAGAATACTAGACAACTCACATCAATTAGAGCTTTGCTTTACCTTCGTGCAGTTTTTGGAGAAATGAAACTGGCCTTTCCATGAAATTTCTTTTTTATTTCCAATAAAAAAAATTAAAAAAATACTAGACAAATGTATATACATGTATGCGCAGGTGAGTACACGCACGTGCACACACACCCTATTAAGCAATCTCTGATGTGAAAATAGGCACAAATATATTAAATAAAAATAACTGATTATTACTGCACATTAAAGATATATATCATGACCAAGAAGAGGTTACATAAAGGCATATATATTTTACTATTTAGGATGTTAACATGTATAGTATAAATATTATATTAAAGAAAGAAAATTGACTGGGCATGGTGGCTCACGCCTGTAATCCCACACTTTGGGAGGCCAAGGCGGGTGGATCACCTGAGGTCAGGAGTTCAAGACCAGCCTGGCCAACATGGTGAAACCCCGTCTCTACTAAAAATACAAAAATGAACCAGGTGTGGTGACAGGCGCCTGTAATTCCAGCTACTCGGGAGGCTGAGGCAGGAGAATCGCTTCAACCTGGGAGGCGGAGGTTGCAGTGAGCCCCGAGATCATGCAATTGCACTCCAGCCTGGGGGACAAGAGCGAGACTTCATCTCAAAAAAAAAAAAAATTATAAATTATCTAAACAGAGAGAGGAAAGGTATTTGGATAAAATGCAAGATCTAACTAGCCAGGTGTGGTGTCATGCACCTGTAATCCCAGCTACTTGGAAGGCTGATGCAGAAGAATCACTTGAAGCTTGGAGGGTGGAGGGGTTGCAATGAGCCAATATCTCACCACTGCCCTCCAACCTGGGTGACAGAGTGAGACTCTGTGAAAATAAAAAAAAAAATTCAAGATCTACTTTGATTTAACAATGCAAAAAAAAAAATCTTTTTAAAAGGTAATCATAGAAAGAGATTTCTATAAATTGATAAAAGACATTTATCAGAAATCATTATGAAATATTATAGGCCAGGAGCAGTAGCTCACGCCTGTAATCCCAGCACTGTAATCCCAGCACTTTGGGAGGCCAACGTGAGTGGATCGCTTCAGCCCAGGAGTTCAAGACCAGTCTGAACAACATGGCCAAACTCTATCTCTACAAAAACCACAAAAATTAGCTAGGCATGGTGGCGCGTACCTCCCTGGGTTCAGATGGCTGCAGTGAACTGTGATTGTGCCACTGCACTCCATGCACTCCAGCCTGGGTGACAGAGTGATACCCTGTCTCAAAACAAAACAAAACAAAACAAAGAAACATTATATAATGATTAACTACTTAGAAGATTTTATTTAAAGGGAAGAACAGGAAAATGAAGCTACCACTGCTATTTTTCAATATTGTGTTCAAGATCCCAGCTAATGCAATAATATAAAAGAATTAAACACTGTTGGGAAGGAAGAAGCAAAACTGTCATTATTTGCTATATATAATGCAAGAAATGAAACCAATGAGTCAATATCACCTATAAGATCCTGTAAGATGACAGAAGATAAACTTACAAAAGCAAACATTCTATGTACAAACAGTAATCAAACGGAAAATGTAACTGTAGCCACAATACAAGAAAGGTATAAAACTCATGAGAATAAACTTAAGAAATGTTTAGAATCTGTATAAACAAAACAACAAAACTGTATTGAAGGCTATAAAAAAGAACAGAACAAATGCAAAGATGCGAGTTCTCCCAGCTATGAAAAGTCAATATTGTTAAGATGTTGGTTCTCCTTAACCTAATGTAGAAATAAAATATGATCCCAAATAAAATCCTAACTGGACTTTTGCAAAGTCATTTGGTAATACCCCATCTGCATATTAGTTAAGGTATTAGATAAATTCTCAAACCTTGTGACTTATTACAATGAAGAGTTTATTTCTCACTCACCTCACATGCCACTGCAAGAGTTCCTGGTCAGGGAATCTTCCATAAGATCGTTCTGGAAGCCAGGCATCTTCTATTCTGTGGCTCTGGCATCATCTTAGGTCCTTAGATAGGGCAATGACCATGAGGAAGGCATACCTGCTTCCCCACCCCTTTGACCTGAAAGTGACACGTATTGTATTTGCTCACATACCATTGGCAAGAGTTAGACACATGGCCCTAGTTAGGTGTAAGGGGCGCTGAGAAAGGTAGTCCCCTGGCCGGGTGTGGTGACTCATGCCTGTAATTCCAGCACTTTGGGAGGTCAAGGTGGGCGGATTGCTTGAGGCCAGGAGTTCAAGACCAGCATGGCCAACATGGAAAACCCCGTCTCTACTAAAAATACAAAAAATTTGCCGGGCGTGGTGGTGCATGCCTGTAATCCCAGGTACTCGGGAGGCTGAGGCAGGAGAATTGCTTGCACCCAGGAGGCGGAGGTTACAGTGAGCTGAGATCACGCCACTGCACTCCAGTCTGGACAACAGAGCAAGACTCCATCTCAAAAAAGAGAGAGAGGAGAGAGAAGAGAGAGAGAGGAGAGAGAGAAAGGAGAGAGAGAGACAGAAAGAAAAGAAAGAGAGAAATAAGGAAGGAAGGAAGGAAAGAAGGAAGGAAAGAAAGAAAGAAAGAGAAAGAAAGAAAGAAAAAGAAAGAAAGAAAGAGAAAGAAAGAAAGAAAGAAGAAAAGAAAAGAGAAAGAGAAAGAAAGCACCCAGCTAGGCAGCTGCTGCTTTCTGGCAAGAACACTACATTTGAAAAGAAGAGGATAAATTTTGGGTGTTCAGCTGACTATCTCTTCCATAATCTGCAAAAATAAGAGCGCAGGAATAAATTTCAAAATAAATGTGATGTATAGATATACTACCACATTATAGTAATTAAAGCGATGTGGTATTGTCAGAGGAAAACAAGTTAACACTTGTAGTAGAAAATTTTCAGTAGAAATATTTTCAGTAAAAACTCAGCTATGCACATATAGAAATGAAGTATCTAATAAGTGACATTTCAAATTAGTTGGGAATGGATATACTGGCTCAGTAAATAGTAATAAAATAATTGGCTACATATATGGACAAAAATAAAGTTAGATTTCTACTTTATTCCATACCTAAAAATCTAGGTTATTAAAAATCCAAACATGAAACACAAAACAGTACAGTACCATAAGAAAATATAGGAGGATATTTTCATAATCAGTTTTCAGCCCTCATCTTCATGCGCTCGCATGTGTGCATGTGTATACACCCACACACACAGAAAAGGTCACTTCCATATATGATGAAGGGAAGATAAATTGGCACATTTTAGAAGGGAAATTCAGAAGTGTCTAGAATAATCTTTAAAATATTTATCCATTTTGATCCATCTTTTTTTTTTTTTTTTTTTTTTTTTTCTTGAGACAGGGTCTCACTCTGTTACCAAGACTGGAGTGCAATGGTGTGATCTTGGC
Source organism: Piliocolobus tephrosceles (assembly GCF_002776525.5). Lineage (NCBI taxonomy): Eukaryota > Metazoa > Chordata > Mammalia > Primates > Cercopithecidae > Piliocolobus > Piliocolobus tephrosceles. Next base: position 93,923,668 of record NC_045443.1, read on the forward strand.
TCACTGTAACCTCTACCTTCTGGGTTCAAGTGACTCTCCTACCTCAGCCTCCCTAGTAGCTAGGATTATAGGTGCTCACCACCACACCCAGCTAATTTTTATATTTTTAGTAGAGATGGGGTTTCACCATGTTGACCAGGCTGGTCTTGAATTCCTGATCTCAGGTCATCCACCAGCCTCGGTCTCCCAAAGTGCTGATTATAGGCGTGAACCACCATGCCCTGCCCATCCATTTCTTTTCTAGGCATTTACTCTTCTGAAACATTCAAGTTTAGGCATAAAAATATTTGCAGTATTCTTCGTGAATATATTGGGGCAATCTGTATGTATAATAACAGGAGAATGCATTACATGTATTAAAACAAATTCTTACCATGAAATACTATTGTCTTAAAAAAAAAAAAAAAAAGAAGTGGAGAAAGAAAGTCCACAATATAATATTGAGTAAAATAACACAAACTGAAGGAGAATAGCTAACATCAGCTGAGTTTTTGTGGTATGCCAGGCTCTGCTTTCAGTGAGTGAGTGTTAATTTTCACAACAATGCTATGTACTACTATTAGTCCCATTTTAAAGATTGGAATATTTTGGCACTGAGATGTGTAGTAACTTGCAAAATGTAACATAGCGAGTACTGGTGGAGCTGGGATTTGAATCAAGGTGGTGTTGCTGAAAGCCTATGCTCTCAAGCACTATGCTATACTGACTGTGTATAGTACAATCCTACATATTTTTAAAAGTATTTGTATTTGTATGTGCTTATTTTTAAAAGTGTGAAAAGATACCATAAAATGTAATGGTGGGGTTGGACATGGTGCCTCACACCTGTAATCCTAGCACTTTGGGAGGCCGAGGTGGGTGGATTACTTGAGGTCAGGGGATGAAGACCAGCCTGGCCAACATGGTGAAACCCCATTTCTACTGAAAAAACAAAAATTAGCCGGGTGTGGCAGTGCATGCCTCTAATTCCAGCTACTCCAGAGACTGAGAATTGCTTAAACTCGGTAGGTGGAGGTTGCAGTGAGCCGAGATTACGTCACTGCACTCCAGCCTAGGCACCTTCTTAAAAAAAAAAAAAAAAAAAAAAGAAGTCAGGAGATCAAACCATCCTGGCTAACACGGTGAAACCCCGTCTCTACTGAAAATACAAAAAATTAGCCGGGTGTGGTGGTGCACGCCTGTAGTCCCAGCTACTCGGGAGGCTGAGGCAGGAGAATGGTGTGAACCCAGGAGGCAGAGCTTGCATTCAGCCGAGATCACACCACTGCACTCCAGCCTGGGTGACAGAGCAAGACTCTGCCTCAAAAAAAAAAAAAAGAAAAGAAAAAAAAGTAATGGTGGTGACGACCCCACCTAGTGGTGGGAGTTATGGAGAGTCTTATACTTTTTGCTTCTGTATGGTTTGGACTTTTTCAAAAAACATATGTTGTTTGCAACACAAATCTTAAAGTAAAAGTTTACAAGTTTGATGACATATGTTGAAGTGATCCAATGCTACAATGCCACAATTAAGATTTAGTACCCAGCAAAACATCTTGTTTATGGCAAATACTTGATGAAAACTTCTTGTATGGAAGAATGGCCAATCTCTTCTAGTAGACTCCACGTTCTTCAGATCTAGGGATTGCAGTTTATATCTGTAATTGGTCCCTACTCTGTTATAGTGTCTCACTCGATAAATATTGGTCAAATTTACATTTATATACCCATAAAGTGTAACTGTTCTTTCTTATTTCTTGCCATAACTGTTTCCTCTTCTTTTTTTAATCACAACCTTAAACTGCCTAATATTTTATTTATGTTATTGACTTAAAAAAACTGAAAGCCTCTTGTTACACATATCATCAATAGGAGTTATCAGTGCTTATTAAGAATAAATATTTTTAGTGGCATATTATGATTTTCATTCCTAATAAAGGGAAGCTAATAATATAAAACTAATCTCTTAAAAATCTCTGAGTTCCAAGTTGTAAGATCATAGTATTGAATTTTAGACTTTATGAGCTTTCCCTTGCTTTGGGAAATTGGTTTCAATTTGAACTGGTTGAAATCCAATAGGTACTGTTTCTTTGTTTTTAGAGAATATTCTATTTGAAAGGCAAGAACTTTATTTCCAATTAGAAGCACATCTTTCACATTTGAGAGCAATCTGGAGCCTCTGGAACATACTGTGGCAATCCAGAGCACTTAGCAACTGAAAGAGCGTGGGCTGTGAGTATGTGCAGCCTAGTGACATAAAGAAATCACTTTGCAAAGAGGTGGTTTGAAATTTGCAGACTTTCTTTGCAAGGTATCGTGAAGACGTGTTGACATCACGAAGCAATTAGAAAATGACATGCATTTCACTGCTTGTATAATATTCTGTAGCTCAAATTTCCCTGCTCTCTACATATGTTTTCTGTTCCATTTTTCTTCTATTCCAAGAGAATAACGTCTTTTCTGTAGACATGAGTACAAGAGAAAAACCCTCCAAGAGAATAACATCTTGTCTGTAGATATGAGTACAAGAGAAAAACGCTCTGTCTACAGTGTTTGTTTCTGATGATCATTCCCTTCTTGAAAGCTATTCCTTCTTGAGGATTATTCACTATAAACAGATGGAGACTATAATGTACTCATGGATTTAGAAAGTTAAGGATATTTTGTCTTTAGAGGTTAAGGTAGAAAAAATACACTTTGTTGTAATATTAGATACCTTCTAAAAGGACAGGAAGAACAAGGCCTGGAAATGTATTAAAGATATAATAAGGAACATGTCTGTAATCCCAGCACTTTGGGAGGCTGAGGCAGGCAGAACACCTGAGGTTGGGAGTTCGAGACCAGCCTGACCAACATGGAGAAACCCTATCTCTACTAAAATTTCAAAATTAGCCGGGCATGGTGGTACGTGCCTGTAATCCCAGCTACTTGGGAGGCTGAGGCAGGAGGATCATTTGAACCCAGGAAGCAGAGGTTGCGGTGAGCTGAGATCGCGCCATTGCACTCCAGCCTGGGCAACAAGAGTGAACTGTGTCTCAACAAACAAACAAACAAATAAACAAACGATATAATGAAGAAGAGTGTAGAACAGCTATGGTCAAATATACCAATATTTCTGCAAAAGGAAAATAAATCAGATTTAACATGTCCAAAAATGAATCAATCACCTTCCTCCATGTCTAATCAATGATTTTTGCCTAAGTGCATAAGAAAACAAATCTACTTACTTGCCCTTCTCCCCCACAGGTTGAATTTGTTGGGAGGATATCCAGAAACAAAGGCAGGAAGGACCTCTGGAGGGATTACAGTCAAGACCAGAAAACTCTTACTAACATAGGCCATCCTTTCTCTCTAGCTTCTGCCTTTGCTTTTCTGAGACATCATATTTGTCTCTCTCGACTGGCTTTCTCTGCTTCTCCAAGCTCTTGACAGAAATTGACCACCTGTATATTAAGTTCCACTATGCCCAGCAGAATCTCAGTTTCAGATTCCCCAGGAGAAAGAATCCAATTGATCCAACTAGGTCTAGTGTTTATCCCTGGTCCAATCAACCATGACTGGTGGTGAGGTCATTTTGTACAAGACTGCTGTGTGAGTGGGGAATGGTTTTTGGAGTAAAGGAAGTTTACATGCACTGGCTACCTGCCTGAAAGTTGTATAGCAATTGCCTCAAGCCATCTCTTACAGTTCTTATCCTGACTATTAAAATCATTAGAACTCGTGCAGGTGGTGAGGCTTGAATTTTTGAATTTATGTTAAAATCTTCCATTTTCCTTTACCTTTCATATCGGTCATTCATTTTTCTGTGCTTATTCACTCATTCATTCATTCAACAAATATTTGTGGAGCAACAACTAAGTGTCAAGCATTGTTCTAAGCATTTTGGATACAACAATTAATACACACACACAATCCCTGGCCTCACTATCACGTTTATCAATGTTTTACTGATTTTAACTTCACATCCAGAGAGTTGAAAGACATTAATATGTGATGAGGAACTGGAAAAAAAACAAACTGGTTTTGTTGACAGTGAACCTAGTGATTTATTTATTTATTTATTGAGACAGTCTCACTCTGTCGCCCAGGCGGGAGTGCAGTGGCGCGATCTCAGCTCACTGCAACCTCCACATCCCAGGTTCCAGCGATTCTCCTGCCTCAGCCTCCTGAGTAGCTGGGACTACAGGCGCGTGCCACTGCACCCAGCTAATTTTTGTATTTCTAGTAGAGACGGGGGTTTCATCATATTGGCCAGGCTGATCTCGAACTCCTGACCTCATGATCTGCCCATCTCGACCTCCCAAAGTGCTGGGATTACAGGTGTGAGCCACTGCACTCAGCTGAACCTGGTGATTTTAGCATTGTACTCATGATACTGTGAATAGGGTTTATTATGAGGATGAGAATTGAAAATATGATAGTAAACAGAAGTGTAACGTTTCTTTGTGAGTTTATAGAGTCCCCAAAACAACTCTTTTGAAAGAATAAGGGCCGGGCATGATGGCTCACTCCTGTAATCCCAGTACTTTGGGAGGCCGAGGCAGGAGAATCACAAGGTCAGGAGATCGAGACCATCCTGGCTAACACGGTGAAACCCTGTCTCTACTAAATATACAAAAAAAAAAAAAAAAAATATATATATATATATATATAGCCGAGCGTGGTGATGGGCGCCTGTAGTCCCAGCTACTTGGAAGGCTGAGGCAGGAGAATGGCGTGAACCCAGGAGGCAGAGCTTGCATTCAGCCGAGATCACACCACTGCACTCCAGCCTGGGCGACAGAGCAAGACTCTGTCTCAAAATAATAATAATAATTATAATAAATAAATAAATAAATAAATAAACTTGCCACCTTAACAATTGCTCTTTTATATTTTTATTCACAAAATCAATGGCTTGTATAACTTCTTGCTCCAATTGCTCTCACTCAAATATTTTGTTAACAAATGATAAAAGCTAACATTTATTGAACATTTACTTTAAGGTGCGTTCCAGTTTTTTTTTTTTTTTTTTTTTTTTTGAGATGGCATCTCCCTCAGCTGCCCAGACTGTAGTGCAGTGGCATGATCTTGGCTCACTGCAACCACTGTGGCCCGGGTTCAAGTGATTCTCCCGTCTTAGCCTCCCAAGTAGCTGGGATTACAGGCACTCGCCATCATGCCCGGCTAATTTTTTTATTTTAGTAGAGCCGGGGTCTCATCATGTTAGCCAGGCTGGTCTTGAACTCCTGACCTCAGGTAATCTGCCTGCCTTGGCCTCCTAAAGTGTTAGGATTACAGGCATGAGTCACTGCGCCCGGCTGGATACATACTGTTATGAACATTTTGCACATATCAACTCATTCAATCCTTACAACAAATATGTGCACGATGTTTAAATTTATGCCTTTGTGTTAGTCAAGTCCAATCAGTTATTTAAATTTCATTGATTTCTGCTCTAATATTTATTATTTCTTCCCCTCTGTTTGCTTTGGGTTTATTTTGATCCTGCTTTTCTAGTTTTTTGAGAGGAGAGTTTGGATTATCAATTTGAGACTTTTCCTCCTTTAGAATGTAATCATTCAGTGCTATAAATTAAATGTGTCAGTACTACATTGCCCAGGTCCCATAAGTTTTGATATGTTGTATTTTCACTTTCTTTTAGTTCAGTGCATATTTTGATTTCATGTGAGATTTTCTCTTTGACTGATGAATTATTTAGCAGTGTGTTGTTTAGTTTCCAAGTATTAGGAGATTTTTCTGTTATTTTTCTGCTATTTATTTCTAGTTTGAGTCCATTTTGGTCACAGAACACGCTCCATATAATTTCATTATTTTTTTAAAATATATTTTGGGGTGACAGAGTTTCACTCTTGTTGCCCAAGCTGGAGTGCAATGGCACTATCTAGGCTCACTGCAACCTCCGCCTCCCGGATTCCAGTGATTTTCCTGCCTCAGCCTCCTGAGTAGCTGGGATTACAGGCACCCACCACCACACCCAGCTAATTTTTGTAGTTTTAGTAGTGACGTGGTTTCCCCATGTTGGCCAGGCTGGTCTAAAACTCCTGACTTCAGGTAATCCACCCACCTTGGCCTCCCAAAGTGTTTCTCCTTCATTTCTAAAGGATATTTTCACTGGATATAGAATTTTGGGTTGGCCATTTTGTTTGTTTGTTTTTCAGCACTTGGAAAATGCTGTGCTACTTCTTTATGGCATTCACAATTTTTGGTGTGAAATATATTCTTTCAAATTGTTTTTCTCCTATTGATAAGGTATTGTTTCACTGCAGCTGCTTTCAGATTTTTTTCTTTGTTTTTAGTTTTCAGTGGTTTGACTGTGATGTGTCTTGTTGTGGATTTCTTTGGATTTATTTTGTTTGGATAAACCAAGTTTATCCGCTTTTTTATTATGTAGGTTTCTGTCTTTAGACTATTCCTTTTTTTTTTTTTTTCAGTGTAGTTTCTGTCTGGTGTTCTAATTGGGTAATTTGTTTTATTCTTCAAGTTCATTGGTTCTTTCCTCTCCATTTTACTATCGAGCCTATCCAGCAAGTTGTTTTCATCTCATTTGTTATATTTTTTAGTTCTAAAATTTCCATTTGATTGTTCTTTATAACTTCGATTTCTTTGCTGATACTTCCTATGTTTTCATTTGTTTCAAGTTTGCATGTAATTGTTCACTGAATCATATGATGACTGATTTATAATTCTTGTCTGAGAATTTTAACATTTGTGTCATGTTGGTGTCTGCTAATTTTTTAAAAATTCAGATTGGGATATTCTTTGTTGTTGGTACGATGAGTGATTTTGAAATGAAATTTGGACATTTTTGCAATTATATTATGAGACACTGTGTGTTATTTAAATCTCCCGTTTCAGCAGCTTCCTCCAATACCACTTTGGCAGGAGAAGGTTCTCCTTTATTGATGGTTGGTCATGGGAAGTCAAAGTCCCTATTGGGTCTCAAAGTCCCTACTGATATCAGCATGAGAGGGACAAGGGTACCTTGCTACTGTTTCCACACACTGATCCCATGAGAGAGACTTTGTTACCCCTGGTTGGGGATGAAAATCCTGATCCTTCACCAGCCCTCTGCTGACACAATCCCAGTCAGGAAAGGGAAGAGTGCCTTATTACCATCAGATGAGGAGAAATACCCTGATTTCTTACTGGGCCTCTCTGGAGGTAGTTGAGGCACCTTTTTACATCCAGGGTGAAAATTCTAGGCTCCCATTTGTTCTTTGCTGGTGGGGCTGAAAGTGGGAGTTGCAGTTTCTTCTGTGGTATTTGGCTAGAATAGAATGATTACTGTCTACAAGCTTATGGTCTTGCTAGGACCTTTCAGGTCCTTTGTCTGGGAAGAGCAGGCTTTCCTTACCTTATTTTTTTTTTCTTCTTCTTGCTCCCATTGGAGTTTCTAGGTTGCCAGCTTCTCTAGCACCCCACCTGGAATATGTGAAGCAAAAAGAAAACCCACTGCCATCTTCTTGTTGCTTGGGTCCCACATTCCATTTCTACCTTTCAGAGTCTGCCCTCTTTTTTTTTTTTTTTTTTTTTTGAGTCAGAGTCTCACTCTGTTGCCCAGGCTGGAGTGCAATGCTGAGATCTTGGCTCATTGCAACCTCCACCTCCTGGGTGCAAGCAATTCTCCTGCCTCAGCCTCCCAAGTGGCTGGGATTACAGGCGCCTGCCACCAAGCTTGACTAATTTTTGTATTTTTAGTGCAGATGGGGTTTCACCATATTGACCAAGCTGGTCTCTTGGTCAGGGTGGTCTTGAACTCCTGACCTTCTGATCTGCCCACCTTGGCCTCCCAAAATGCTGGGATTACAGGTGTGAGCCACCGTGCCTGGCCCCTTTTTTACACATACTGTCCAAGATGTTTATCTGTACTTTGTTGGAAGAATAGGGAAAAGTATATCTACTCCATCTTTCTGGAGGCAAAGTTCCCCAGTAAGTTATTTTAAATAGCAAGAATAGGAATTTAATGTAGGTAATTAGTTATATGGGAGGACTGCAAAGTCAAATAGAGGACAATGAGGCATCCTAGACATTAATAATAGCAGTAAGCCATGCCAGAGGGACAAAGGGAGGCGAGGAGTTGCTCATCCAAACTATGATCACAGAGGGCCTGGCCAGTGGGAACTGGAGTCATACGGGGATCAGGTTGTTGGAGCTGCTGCCTTAGGCTATTGAAGACATAGAGACAAACACTCTGGTTTCTCTCTTTCTTTCACGCTCAAATTTCTCACCGGTGCCTCTCATTGACCAAATCAAACTAGAACCTGATTGGGAAGGGAAATGGGAGATGAAGTTCCCTGGGACACAGAGCAGAGAAGTGGTAGGGAAGGAATGGATTTGGAAGCAAACAGACAAATGTCTAGCACTCCCCATTTCACTGATGAGTCAACTGAAGCATAGAGAGTTAAGTTCCTTGGTCAGAGTTCCACAGCAAGCAATGTAGTGGTGTCAGATTTGAATTTAATCATTTGGTCCAGGGCCCATAGTCCACATTCTTGCACTTCAGGACACAGTGAGTCCCTGAGGACATAAAATTATTGGAATTTCTGGGTTTGAAGAATTTAGTGTCAATTTTTAATTATACTTTAACAATGTAAGAAACATGGATTATTGGTTAAAATCCAGAAGTTTGATATGTTAGCTTGAAAATATTCAGGATCATGAGGGGAAATCTGAAGTCATTAAGGGTTGTGTCAAATATGGTATTGACCCACATACTTTTAAAAAATGTTATTTATTCAGTGCATATTCTGTGCCAGACACCATTTTAGGCACTTCAACAGCTTTATTAATTTAACTCTCATAACAGCTCTATGAGGTGGTTACTGTCCTTATTATCTCCGGTTTATAGATGGGAAAAATTGATGCACAGAGAGGTTCAATGAATTTTCCAGGTTACACAACCAATGGGCTGCTAAATCAGACACTCTGGCTCTGAAGCCCACATCTCTAACCACTCTTTTATATGCCCTGTGACTGTTTCTACAGTGACCTTTACAGTGAATTTAGTGACAGCAGAGAACAACCACAATGAGGGAATGAATAAGCAGCAGCTGTCAATCTAAACAGCACAAGGTATACATGTATGTTTACTTACTATGTGAATTTAACAGTTAGACCTTGGTGTCTCTTGTTTTTTGTTTTAAATCCTGAGTAATAACTATGTGAAACAGCTCTTTCAGCAACACTTAAAACTAATCATGTGGGTGTGGTGGCTCACCCCTGTAATCCCAGCACTTTGGGAGGCTGAAGCCAGCAGATCACCTGAGGTCAGGAGTTCAGGACCAGCCTGGCCAAAATGGTGAAACCCACTCTACTAAAAATACAAAACTTAGCTGGGCATGGTGGCGGGTGCCTGTAATCCCAGCTATTCGAGAGGCTGAGGCAGGAAAATTGCTTGAACCCAGGAGGCAGAGGCTGCAGTGAGCCGAGACTGAGCCACTGCACTCCAGCCTGGGCAATAAAAGCAAGACTCTCTCTCAAAAAAAAGAAGAAGAAAAAAATACATTGTCGGGGCTGGGCGCAGTGGCTCACGCCTGTAATCCCAGTACTTTGGGAGGCTGAGGTGGGCAGATCACTTAAGGTCAGGAGTTTGAGACCAGCCTGGACAACATGGCGAAACTGTGTCTCTACTAAAAAAAAATACAAAAAATTGGCCGTGCATGGTGGTGCACACCTGTATTCAGTTACTCGAGAGTCTGAGGCAGGAGAATTGCTTGAACCCAGGAGACGGAGGTTGCCTTGAGCTGAGATGGTGCCACTGCATTCCAGCCTGGGTGACAGAACCAGACTCCATCTCAAAAAAAAAGAAGAAAAATTATGCCAATTTGGGAAACACAAACAGCTTTCTCTGACTACTAAAAGAAGAGAAGTCTTGGCAAAGAGTACTACAATGATAATGAAAGTTGAACAGATAATAACACCTGCGTCTTCCTTCCATGTCATTTCATAAAGTGCAGTAAAAGTCGAAGTTCACATAATAAGAGAAAATTCCAAGAAGTCCCTGCATAGCAAAACTGAAAAGTAACCTCTTCTGATGATGCCATGAAAAAAACAGAAACAAGAAGTGATAAAGAACTGTGGAAAGAGAGTGACAGAGAATGTTCTGAGGCTACCAGGCTGAGACTGTCTGATAGGCTGAGCCCCCAGAATCAAGCTGAAGATACGAAGGTGTGAGCCTTGTGGGGTGGTGGTGCTGGTGGCGGTATGGGTAGTGTGGGTGAGGTGTCATGACAGACGAACTACATAGTTGTCTTCAAACTTTTTGTTTACTTTGTCCCCTAAAAATATTCCCCAAATTCTGTATTTTATTGCATATTTTAAAATAAGTGTATAGCATATTATAAATATTATATTGGCAGTACATCTTACAATGTGTAGGAAGGCTGTAATGTGCCTTGCTTAAATAAATTGTTTAATTGTTCCATCAATGCCTCATAGTAGGATTCCAGATGCCTTTGTTTTGTTAGGAGATTAGAGCAATGGTGAAAGGGAAGGAGAGATGAGAACTTTGAGTGCAAGTGCCTTCGAAGGCAAATAAATATGCAGAAAATACAAAAGTCAAGGATCTGGAAATGGACTCTCCTGAAATCAGACATGCCCACACATTTGGAAAGTCTTGGTGTATTCCAGGGCTAGAAGGACCCCAGGTTGAAAACCAGGTGTCTAGATCATTAGGAAGGGCTTTCTGTATGGAGACAGAAAATTAAAGGCAATGGAGACCTATGAAAGGATGTCAAACCTGGTTGAGTTTGCATGATTTGATTTGCATTTTAAAAAGATCGTTCTGGCCACTTTGAAGATAGGGTTGGAGAGAGGCCAGACTGGAGGCAGAAAGACTAATTAGGAGGTTTTTGCAGAAATTTCACTGAAGGCTGGACATGGTGGCACGTGCCAGTGGTCCCAGCTACTGGGAAGGCTAAGGTGAGAGAATTGCTTTAACCCGGAAGGTTGAGGCTTCAGTGATCTGTGATCATGCCACTGCAGTACACCCTGCGTGCAGAGCAAGACCCTGTCTCAAAATCAAAACCAAAACCAAAACCGAAAAAAAACCCCCAAAACACAAAACCCTCCCAAAAACCTTTTGAAGGAGGATGAAGGCCTAAGTTAAAACTGGGACAGTGGCGATGAAGAGGAAAAGACAGCCTAGGATAGCAACGTTCAAGAGAAATACAATGCAAGCCAAAAATGAAAGCCATCTGTGTAATTTAAAATTGTCTAGTAGCCACCCGAAAAAGGTAAAAAGAAACAAGTAGTCTTCATTTTAATAATTTATTTATTTAATCAAATATACTCAAAATATTTGAAAATACCATCAATATGGCCAGGCGCGGTGGCTCACGCCTGTAATCCTAGCACTTTGGGAGGCCGAGGCAGGTGGATCACCTGAAGGTCAGGAGTTCGAGAACAGCCTGACCAACATGGAGAAATACCCTCTCTACTAAAAATACAAAAAAAATTAGCTGGGCGTGGTGGCACATGCCTGTAATCCCAGCTAATTAGGAGGCTGAGGCAGGAGAATCGCTTGAACCCGGGACGCACCATTGCACTCCAGCCTGGGCAACAAGAGCAAAACTCCATCTCAAAAAAAAAAAATCAATATAAAATTTTATGAAGATATATTATATATGTAGTTTTTGTACAAAGTCTTCAAAATCTGTTGCGTATTTTATACTTAGAGCACATCTAAATGTAAGTAAGCCACATTTCAAGTGCTCATTAGTCACGTGTAGCTAGTGACTGTTGAATTGGACAAGTACAGGTCTAGAGACTAGACTGGAAATGGAATAAGAGCATTCAAAGATACCAAACTAGACTGGAAATGGAATAAGAGGATTCAAAGATACCATTGTTCTTGCTTGGGTAACTGCAATGGTGGTATCCAGTGAAGGGCAGAGGCGGTGAGTTGAGGGAACATTAACCACTTCATAATTTCCATCAGCTCTATCAAGCCAACTTAAATGATCATACGATCTAAATGAAAACAATGTGCTTGCTTATAAGGTCGAGGTGGGCAGATCATGAGTTCAGAAGTTCAAGACCATACTGGCCAACATAGTGAAACCCCGTCTCTACTAAAAAAAAAAAATACAAAACATTGGCCGGGAGTGGTGGCAGGTGCCTGTAATCCCAGCTACTCAGGAGGCTAAGGCAGGAGAATTGCTTGAACCCGGGAGGCGGAGGTTGCAGTGAGCCGAGATTGCACCACTGCACTCCAGCCTGGGTGACAGTGCAAGACTTTGTCTTAAAAACAAACAAACAAGCAAACAAACAAACAAACAGCAAGATGCAGCTTCAAAACTAGTTTCCTAGCTCTTCCTTCTAACCTAATTGCCACAGCCCTCTTCTAGCAAGAAATTAATTCCTTCTAACCCTCTTCTAGTAAGAAAATTCTGGAGCCTCCACTCATGGCATCTGTTACTTGCTGAGAGACAGATAAAGGAGAGAGAAGTAGGTTGGGAAAAAGATATTTGTTACTTTGCATTATGTTAAATTTAAGATACTTTGGTAGATTGTATCATTGTTCAAAACAGTAGTTGCTTCTCCTGTGGGGGATTACACTGCTCAGCCCCGCTGAGAGCAGCCTTGACCATTTGAGTTGATTTAGAAAATGAAATGTGAGTGCAAGTGCCGGGTACCAAGAAGACCCTGAATGGTTCCTCCATCATTTCCTCCCCTCTGCCCTGAGACTGGCAATGTCCCAGATATGGTTTGGTCCTTCAGCCTGGGACCCACATTATTCAGTAATGTGAGCAAGGGATAAAACTTTGTTTTTGCAAGCCATGGGGATATGGGATTTTTTTGTTACTGTAGCGTAATTTAGCCTAAGGAGACTGTTGTAGTGTTTCGTGGTGTTTTGTACTGGAATTGGGATGTTGGGGTAACAAAAAACTTATCATGCATGGCACTGGCTTCAGAGCTGTTGCCGGAAAATGAGGTATTGATCCAGACCCCAAGAGAGAGTTCTTGGATGTAACACAGGAAGGAATTCAAGGTGAGTCACAGAGTGTAATAAGAAGATATAGTTTATTGAAAGTTACTCAGATACAGAGTACAGCGTCCTTAGAAAGCAAGCAGAGGAATGCCTTGTCTTTAAGTTTTATTATACTTATATAGGGGTCTTAACTATGTAAAGACCAAACTAATCTGTGTCTCTGCTGGGTGGGCTGACAGCATGACAAAATTTATTATTCTATTCATTTAAAGAAAACTACCTTTGGCATTCTAGTGTGTAAGTACATCAAAGCATAACTCTAATTATCTTGAAAGCATATGTTGTTATGGGTATCAGGACACCTGGACATTCTGTGTTCGTAGAAGTTTGTCCTTGCGGGTGTTACTGAACTGCTTCCTCAGTCTTACACATCTTACTGCCATGGGTCGTGATCGGCAAGGAATGTGCCTTGTGAGTTTTAAGATGGAGTTGATTTGAAAATGGTGTCACCCTGGCTCTCCTATGCTCCTGTTTCCCTAACAGAGCCACATAGTGAGCAGCAAGGATACTGTTCATGGAAGCCTAGAAAGATGGCAACTCATGCTATTTAGTAATGAAACATTTAGTAAAATTGTTACCTGCAATACTTTGGTAGCATAAAACATACCTAATAAACTTGGGGATATGGTGGCTCACGCCTGGCTCAGCACTTTGGGAGGCTGAGGTGGGCACATCATCTGAGATCAGAAGTTCGAGACCATCTTGGGCAACATGGTGAAACCCTGTCTCTACTAAAGATACAAAAAATTAGTTGGGCGCGGTAGTGCGTGTCTGTAATCCCAGCTACTTGGGAGGCTGAGGCAGGAGAATCGCTTGAACCCGGGAGATGGAGGTTGCAGTGAGCCAAGATCGTGCCACTGCACTGCAGCCTGGGCAATAGAGCAAGATTCCATCTCAAAAAACAAAAACAAACAAACAAAAAACTTGGAGCTTTAGGTGAAGGGCTGGGGAATAAAAAAAGTGTTGGTTGCTAGTGGTTATATTTGCCAAGGTAATACACAAAAGAGAGGGGCTCAGAAAATAATTATAGTACCTGATTTTCAAACAAAGAACAATGGAACAGTCCAAAAACTCTGGGACTTTGCAGGATTGAAAGATACAGCTGTTTCTCATCCCAATTTGGTAACAGACAAAATCAATGGCAATTAACAATCAGCCTTCTGGCAAGAACCAAATTAAAAGTATAATCATTATACTCTTAGTATTTCTTACCGCTCATTATAGTAAAAAGGTTTGGAAATCATTAGACCGGGATTTTCTCACCAACTCAGAGACTCAGATAAAATGTTCAGTTTTTCTTTGATCAGCATGTTATGTGACAGATCAGATCCCAAGAACATTCTCCTCTCAGTGCTTTTCCAATTTACACTCTGCTTAAGCTTTTCCTTAGGGAAGCTAGCATTGTGGATTGCAATCTCTATTTGCATATCCCCCCCCTTACTTCCTGCCTTGTAGTAAGCACAGAGTTGTACTCTTTGTTTTTTATTATTTTTTTTAGAGACAAGCTCTCCCTCTGTTGCCCAGGCAGGAATGCAGTGGCATGATCACAGCTCACAGCAACCTCCAAGTCCTGGGCTCAACCAATCCTCCCACCTCAGACTCCTGAGTAGCTAGGGTTACAGTTGCACGCCACCACACCCGGCTAATTTTTGTATTTTTTGTAGAGATAGATTCTCACTATGTTGCCTAGGCTGGTCTTGAACTGCTAGCCTCAAACGATCCTCCTGCCTTGGCCTCCCAAAGTGCTGAGATTACAGGTGCAAGTCACCATACCTTGTCTATTCTTTAAATTCATGTTTAAAGAAGCTGGGAAAGACAATTGAAGTGAGAGGTAGGATGTACATTTAAAGTAATATGCCTATTTTGGGGGTTTGTATAGACCCTAAGTCTTGGAGTTTGCTCTTAAAACTGCATAAATGAGTCCAAATATTTTCTGCCTATTTTTTTGAGATTCAATAAATGAAGCAAATAGTATATCATCCAAGAATGTGCTCCTAAATGCTTTCACCAGAATAATACAGTTAGTGGAAATTTTGTCTAATTAAGGTCTATAGAGGTCTTATTTTTAGTTTATAGTACTGTTGTCATGTGTCTATATTTTTATGCTTTAGGTAAAAAAGTATTTTAGCCAGGTGCAGTGGCTCACGCCTGTAATCCCAGCACTTTGGGAGGCCGGGGTGGGTGGATCATGAGGTCAGGAGTTCGAGACCACCCTGACCAACATGGTGAAACCCCATCTCTACTAAAAATACAAAAATTATCCGAGTGTTGTGGTACACACCCGTAGTCCCAGCTGTTCAGGAGGCTGAGGCATGAGAATCGCTTGAACCTGGGAGGCAGAGGTTGCAGTGAGTTGAGATTGTGCCATTGTACTCCAGCCTGGGCAACCCAGAGACATTCTGTCCCTCACCCCCCCGCCATAAAAAGCTATTTTATTTTACAACAAAGGTAGTATATTTTCATGGTAGAAAAATTTTGAGGTACAGAAAAGAACATGGAGCAAAGATTCCTTCTAATTCCATGTACCTGGGATAACAAACTGTTAATAGTTTTACATTGACTTTTTTGTATTATTATTATTATATATATATATTTTTAGTAGAGATGGGGGGGGGTCTCACCATGTTGGCCAGGCTGGTCTTGAATTCCTGACCTCAAGTGATCTGCCTGCCTCGGCCTCCCAAAGTGCTGGGATTACAGGCACGAGCCACCGCACCTGGCCCTACATTGACTTTTATATTTTAAAATTAACTTTTAATTACACAAATAATACAGGAAGGTCTTTTCTTAAATCCCCATGACACATGGTTTACCTATGTAACAAACTTGCACATACTGCACATGTACCCTTGAACTTAAAATAAAAGTTAAAAAAAAAAGGGAAAACAATACAGACAAGTTTAAAATGTCATTTGATCCCATATTTTCTTTTTTTTTTTTATTATACTTTAAGTTCTAGGGTACATGTGCATGACGTGCAGGTTTGTTACATATGTATACTTGTGCCATGTTGGTGTGCTGCGCCCGTCAACTCGTCAGCACCCATCAATTCATCATTTATATCAGGTATAACTCCCCAATGCAATCCCTCCCCCTCTCCCCTCCCCATGATAGGCCCCATTGTGTGATGTTCCCCTTCCTGAGTCCAAGTGAGCTCATTGTTCAGTTCCCACCTATGAGTGAGAACATGCAGTGTTTGGTTTTCTCTTCTTGTGATAGTTTGCTAAGAATGATGGTTTCCAGCTGCATCCATGTCCCTACAAAGGACGCAAACTCATCCTTTTTTATGGCTGCATAGTATTCCATGGTGTATATGTGCCACATTTTCTTAATCCAGTCTGTCACTGATGGACATTTGGGTTGATTCCAAGTCTTTGCTATTGTGAATAGTGCCGCAATAAACATACGTGTGCATGTGTCTTTGTAGTAGCATAATTTATAATCCTTTGGGTATATACCCAGTAGTGGGATGGCTGGGTCATATGGTACATCTAGTTCTAGATCCTTGAGGAATCGCCATACTGTTTTCCATAATGGTTGAACTAGTTTACAATCCCACCAACAGTGTAAAAGTGTTCCTATTTCTCCACATCCTCTCCAACACCTGTTGTTTCCTGATTTTTTAATGATTGCCATTCTAACTGGTGTGAGATGGTATCTCATTGTGGTTTTGATTTGCATTTCTCTGATGGCGAGTGATGATGAGCATTTTTTCATGTGTCTGTTGGCTGTATGAATGTCTTCTTTTGAGAAATGTCTGTTCATATCCTTTCCCCACTTTTTGATGGGGTTGTTTGTTTTTTTCTTGTATATTTGTTTGAGTTCTTTGTAGATTCTGGAAATTAGCCCTTTGTCAGATGAGTAGATTGCAAAACTTTTCTCCCATTCTGTAGGTTGCCTGTTCACTCTGATGGTAGTTTCTTTTGCTGTGCAGAAGCTCTTTAGTTTAATTAGATCCCATTTGTCAATTTTGGCTTTTGCTGCCGTTGCTTTTGGTGTTTTAGACATGAAGTCCTTGCCCATGCCTATGTCCTGAATGGTACTACCTAGATTTTCTTCTAGGGTTTTTATGGTATTAGGTCTAACATTTAAGTCTCTAATCCATCTTGAATTAATCTTCGTATAAGGAGTAAGGAAAGGATCCAGTTTCAGCTTTCTACTTATGGCTAGCCAATTTTCCCAGCACCATTTCTTAAATAGGGAATCCTTTCCCCATTTCTTGTTTTTGTCAGGTTTGTCAAAGATCAGATGGTTGTAGATGTGTGGCATTATTTCTGAGTACTCCTTTCTGTTCCATTGGTCTATATCTCTGTTTTGGTACCAGTACCATGCTGTTTTGGTTACTGTAGCCTTGTAGTATAGTTTGAAGTCAGGTAGCGTGACGCCTCCGGCTTTGTCCTTTTGACTTAGGATTGTCTTGGCAATACGGGCTCTTTTTTGGTTCCATATGAACTTTAAAGCAGTTTTTTCCAATTCGGTGAAGAAACTCATTGGTAGCTTGATGGGGATGGCATTGAATCTATAAATTACCTTGGGCAGTATGGCCATTTTCACAATATTGATTCTGCCTATCCATGAGCATGGTATGTTCTTCCATTTGTTTGTGTCCTCTTTGATTTCACTGAGCAGTGGTTTGTAGTTCTCCTTGAAGAGGTCCTTTACATCCCTTGTAAGTTGGATTCCTAGGTATTTTATTCTCTTTGAAGCAATTGTGAATGGAAGTTCATTCCTGATTTGGCTCTCTGCTTGTCTGTTACTGGTGTATAAGAATGCTTGTGATTTTTGCACATTAATTTTGTATCCTGAGACTTTGCTGAAGTTGCTTATCAGCTTAAGAAGATTTTGGGCTGAGACGATGGGGTTTTCTAAATATACAATCATGTCATCTGCAAACAGGGACAATTTGACTTCTTCTTTTCCTAACTGAATACCCTTGATTTCTTTCTCTTGCCTGATTGCCCTAGCCAGAACTTCCAACACTATGTTGAATAGGAGTGGTGAGAGAGGGCATCCCTGTCTTGTGCCAGTTTTCAAAGGGAATTTTTCCAGTTTTTGCCCATTCAGTATGATATTAGCTGTGGGTTTGTCATAAATAGCTCTTATTATTTTGAGGTACGTTCCATCAATACCGAATTTATTGAGCGTTTTTAGCATGAAGGGCTGTTGAATTTTGTCAAAAGCCTTTTCTGCATCTATTGAGATAATCATGTGGTTCTTGTCTTTGGTTCTGTTGATATGCTGGATTACGTTGATTGATTTGCGAATGTTGAACCAGCCTTGCATCCCAGGGATGAAGCCCACTTGATCATGGTGGATAAGCTTTTTGATGTGCTGCTGAATCCGGTTTGCCAGTATTTTATTGAGGATTTTTGCATCGATGTTCATCAGGGAGATTGGTCTAAAATTCTCTTTTTTTGTTGTGTCTCTGCCAGGCTTTGGTATCAGGATGATGTTGGCCTCATAAAATGAGTTAGGGAGGATTCCCTCTTTTTCTATTGATTGGAATAGTTTCAGAAGGAATGGTACCAGCTCCTCCTTGTACCTCTGGTAGAATTCAGCTGTGAATCCATCTGGTCCTGGGCTTTTTTTGGTGGGTAGGCTATTAATTGTTGCCTCAATTTCAGAGCCTGCTATTGGTCTATTCAGGGATTCAACTTCTTCCTGGTTTAGTCTTGGGAGAGTGTAAGTGTCCAGGAAATTATCCATTTCTTCTAGATTTTCTAGTTGATTTGCATAGAGGTGTTTATAGTATTCTCTGATGGTAGTTTGTATTTCTGTGGGGTCGGTGGTGATATCCCCTTTATCATTTTTAATTGCGTCTATTTGATTCCTCTCTCTTTTCTTCTTTATTAGCCTTGCTAGCGGTCTGTCAATTTTGTTGATCTTTTCAAAAAACCAACTCCTGGATTCATTGATTTTTTGGAGGGTTTTTTGTGTCTCTATCTCCTTCAGTTCTGCTCTGATCTTAGTTATTTCTTGCCTTCTGCTAGCTTTTGAATGTGTTTGCTCTTGCCTCTCTAGTTCTTTTAATTGTGATGTTAGAGTGTCAATTTTAGATCTTTCCTGCTTTCTCTTGTGGGCACTTAGTGCTATAAATTTCCCTCTACACACTGCTTTAAATGTGTCCCAGAGATTCTGGTATGTTGTATCTTTGTTCTCATTGGTTTCAAAGAACATCTTTATTTCTGCCTTCATTTCGTTATGTACCCAGTAGTCATTCAGGAGCAGGTTGTTCAGTTTCCATGTAGTTGAGCGGTTTTGATTGAATTTCTTAGTCCTGAGTTCTAGTTTGATTGCACTGTGGTCAGAGAGACAGTTTGTTATAATTTCTGTTCTTTTACATTTGCTGAGGAGTGCTTTACTTCCAATTATGTGGTCAATTTTGGAATAAGTGTGATGTGGTGCTGAGAAGAATGTATATTCTGTTGACTTGGGGTGGAGAGTTCTATAGATGTCTATTAGGTCCGCTTGGTGCAGAGATGAGTTCAATTCCTGGATATCCTTGTTAACTTTCTGTCTCGTTGATCTGTCTAATGTTGACAGTGGAGTGTTGAAGTCTCCCATTATTATTGTATGGGAGTCTAAGTCTCTTTGTAAGTCTCTAAGGACTTGCTTTATGAATCTGGGTGCTCCTGTATTGGGTGCATATATATTTAGGATAGTTAGCTCTTCCTGTTGAATTGATCCCTTTACCATTATGTAATGGCCTTCTTTGTCTCTTTTGATCTTTGATGGTTTAAAGTCTGTTTTATCAGAGACTAGGATTGCAACCCCTGCTTTTTTTTTGTTCTCCATTTGCTTGGTAGATCTTCCTCCATCCCTTTATTTTGAGCCTATGTATGTCTCTGCATGTGAGATGGGTCTCCTGAAGACAGCAGACTGATGGGTCTTGACTCTTTATCCAGTTTGCCAGTCTGTGTCTTTTAATTGGAGCATTTAGTCCATTTACATTTAAGGTTAATATTGTTATGTGTGAACTTGATCCTGCCATTATGATATTAACTGGTTATTTTGCTCATTAGTTGATGCAGTTTCTTCCTAGCCTCGATGGTCTTTACATTTTGGCATGTTTTTGCAATGGCTGGTACCGGTTGTTCCTTTCCGTGTTTAGGGCTTCCTTCAGGGTCTTTTGTAAGGCAGGCCTGGTGGTGACAAAATCTCTAAGCATTTGCTTATCTGTAAAGAATTTTATTTCTCCTTCACTTATGAAACTTAGTTTGGCTGGATATGAAATTCTGGGTTTAAAATTCTTTTCTTTAAGAACGTTGAATATTGGCCCCCACTCTCTTCTGGCTTGTAGAGTTTCTGCCGAGAGATCTGCTGTGAGTCTGATGGGCTTCCCTTTGTGGGTAACCCGACCTTTCTCTCTGGCTGCCCTTAAGATTTTTTCCTTCATTTCAACTTTGGTGAATCTGGCAATTATGTGTCTTGGAGTTGCTCTTCTGGAGGAGTATCTTTGTGGCGTTCTCTGTATTTCCTGAATTTGAATGTTGGCCTGCCCTGCTAGGTTGGGGAAGTTCTCCTGGATGATATCCTGTAGAGTGTTTTCCAATTTGGTTCCATTTTCCCCCTCACTTTCAGGCACCCCAATCAGACGTAGATTTGGTCTTTTGACATAATCCCATACTTCTTGCAGGCTTTGTTCATTTCTTTTTCTTCTTTTTTCTTTTGGTTTCTCTTCTCGCTTCATTTCATTCATTTGATCCTCCATCGCTGATACTCTTTCTTCCAGTTGATCGAGTCGGTTACTGAAGCTTGTGCATTTGTCACGTATTTCTCGTGTCATGGTTTTCATCTCTGTCATTTCGTTTATGACCTTCTCTGCATTAATTAGTCTAGCTGTCAATTCTTCCACTCTTTTTTCAAGATTTTTAGTTTCTTTGCGCTGGGTACGTAATTCCTCCTTTAGCTCTGAGAGGTTTGATGGACTGAAGCCTTCTTCTCTCATCTCATCAAAATCATTCTCTGACCAGCTTTGATCCGTTGCTGGCGATGGGCTGTGCTCCTTTGCAGGAGGAGATGCGCTCTTATTTTTTGAATTTCCAGCTTTTCTGCCCTGCTTTTTCCCCATCTTTGTGGTTTTATCTGTCTCTGGTCTTTGATGATGGTGACGTACTGATGGGGTTTTGGTATAGGTGTCCTTCCTGTTTGATAGTTTTCCTTCTGACAGTCAGGACCCTCAGCTATAGGTCTGTTGGAGATTGCTTGAGGTCCACTCCAGACGCTGTTTGCCTGGGTATCAGCAGCAGAGGTTGCAGAAGATAGAATATTGCTGAACAGCGAGTGCACCTGTCTGATTCTTGCTTTGGAAGCTTCCTCTCAGGGGTGTACTCGACCCTGTGAGGTGTGGGGTGTCAGACTGCCCCTAGTGGGGGATGTCTCCCAGTTAGGCTACTCAGGGATCAGGGACCCACTTGAGCAGGCAGACTGCCCCTTCTCAGATCTCAACCTCCGTGTTGGGAGATCCACTGCTCTCTTCAAAGCTGTCAGACAGAGTCGTTCACGTCTGCACAGGCTTCTGCTCCTTTAGCTGAGCTCTGTCCCCAGAGGCGGAGTCTACAGAGACAGGCAGGTTTCCTTGAGCTGCTGTGAGCTCCACCCAGTTCGAGCTTCCCAGCGGCTTTGTTTACCTACTTAATCCTCAGCGATGGCGGGCGCCCCTCCCCCAGCCTCGCTGCTGCCTTGCAGTTAGATTGCCGCAGACTGCTGTGTTAGCAAGGAGGGAGGCTCCGTGGGCGTGGGACCCTCCCGGCCAGCTGTGGGATATATTCTCCGGTGTGCCGGTGTTACAGCGCAGTATTGGGGTGGGAGTTACCCGATTTTCCAGGTGTTGTGTGTCTCAGTTCCCCTGGCTAGGAAAAGGGACTCCCTTCCCCTCGTGCTTCCCAGGTGAGGCGATGCCTCGCCCTGCTTCAGCTCTCGCTGGTCAGGCTGCAGCAGCTGACCCGCACGGATTGTCCGGCACTCCCGAGTGAGATGACCCCAGTACCTCAGTTGAAAATGCAGAAATCACCGGTCTTCTGTGTCGCTCACGCTGGGAGATGGAGACTGGAGCTGTTCCTATTCGGCCATCTTGCTCCGCCTGATCCCATATTTTCAATTCCAGTTCATTCCAAAATGTAACCACTGTTAATGTATTGGGTTTTCTTTCAGAACTTCTCAATACATTTATTCTCACTCTCATTTTTGATCTCTCTCTCTTTTCTTCCCTCTCTCATACTATATACAAACCTACATATAAACACAAATATTATAGTATCATTTTTGTGGTACATATAGGTAACTGTTGGTACACTGTTTACATTATATTGCATTTTTTTTAATTTTAAAAAGTCTTAAAAATATTTTTATGTTAAGACATAAAAATCCACTACATTCCGTTAGGATGCTGACTAGTATTGAGTACTATAGCTAAACTATAGTTTATCTATGCATTACTCTATTGATGTACATTTGGATTGTGTTTTTTTGTTTTTGTTTTTGAGATGGAGTTTCGCTCTTGTTGCCCAGGCTGGAGTGCAGTGGCACGATCTCGGCTCCTTGCAACCTCTGCCTCGCGGGTTCAAGCAATTCTCCTGCCTCAGTCTCCCAAATAGCTGGGATTACAGGCATGTACCACAACGCCCGGCTAATTTTGTATTTTTAGTAGAGACAGGGTTTCTCCATGTTGGCCAGGCTGGTCTTGAACTCCCGACCTCAGGTGATCTGCCTGCCTTGGCCTCCCAAAGTGCTGGGATTACAGGTATGAGACACTGTGCTCAGTGATTATTTTTAATGCTTTACTATTGTAAGCATTCAAGGTTAGCAATGAACATCTGCTGTATGTTCTGTATATATCTGTATATGCATCTTTGTGCATATGTGTGATTTCTAAAGCTGATTTCGAGAAATCAAATTTCTTTCTTTTTTTGGGGGGGTGGGGGGTACAGAGTTTTGCTCTTGTTGCCCAGGTCGGAGTGCAGTGGCGTAATGTCAGCTCATTGCAACCTCCACCTCCCGGGTTCAAGTGATTCTCCTGCCTCAGCCTCCCAAGTAGATGGGATTACAGGTGCCCACTACCACGCCTGGCTAATTTTGTATTTTTAGTAGAGATGGGATTTCACCATATTGGCCAGGCTGGTCTCGAACTCCTGACCTCAGGTGATCCACCCGCCTTCACCTCCCAAAGTGCAGAGATCACAGGTGTGAGCGACTGCACCCAGCCCAAGAAATAAAACTTCAAAGTGATAGGGTACAATTGTTGTAGTAAAGGGTTGGCCCCTCCTACAAAGACCTCCAATCCCAGTACTTGAAACAAGGTGAACGTTTATTTATGTTTATTTTATTTTATTTTATTTTTGAGACAGAGTCTTGCTCTGTTGCCAGGCTGGAGTGCAGTGGTGCGATCTCAGCTCACTACAACCTCCACCTCCTGGGTTCAAGCGATTCCCCTGTCTCAGCCTCCCAAGTAGCTGGGATTACAGGCACACGTCACCACGCCTGGCTAATTTTTTGTATTTTAGTAGAGACGAGGTTTCACTATGTTGGCCAAGACAGTCTCGATCTCCTGACCTCGTGATCTGCCCGCCTTGGCCTCCCAAAGTGCTGGGATTACAAGCGTGAGCCACTGTGCCCATCCGCTGAAAGTTTATTTTCTTCTCACGTAGTAAGTTGGGTAAGTGGTCTAGCACTCGTATTAGGGCTTCACAGTGTTAAGGAATCCAGGCTCCTTCCATCTTGCTGCTCTGTTTTCTTTAGGGTGTTGCTGGCATTAGCCTCCAAGAGGACTTGTATACTGGACACACCTTATGCAAAGCCTTGGGTTTTCTGTCTTCACTGACCTACTGGGCCCTCCATCACTTGCTGCCTTCCAGCAACTGCTCTGGTGACTGCCTCCATCCTGGCCTGCTTGGTTCCACCACCTGAAGCCACTATGTGGCTTTTTTGGCTCCCTTCGCCACTTAAAAAAAAAAATTGAGATGATGCCTCACTACGGTGCCGAGGTTGGACTTGAACTCTTGGGTTCAAATGATCCTCCCACCTTGGCCTCCTAAGTAGCTGGGACTATAGCCATGTGCCACTGTGTCCCTGTGTCCAGTTCCTTTCATTGCTTTTTTTTTCTTTCCTGAGACAGACTCTTGCTCTGTCGCCCAGGTTGGAGTACAGTGGCATGATCTCAGCTCACTGCAACCTGCGCTTCCTGGGTTCAAGTGATTCTCCTGCTTCAGCCTCCCAAGTAGCCAGAATTACAGGCACCCGCCACCTTGTGGCTAATTGTTGTATTTTTAGCAGAGACAGGGTTTCACATGTTGGGCAGGCTGGTTTCGAACTCCTGACCTCAGGTGGTCTGCCTGCCTTGGCCTCCCAAAGTGTGGGATTATAGGCATGAGCCACCGTGCCTGACCCTTTCACTGCTTTTGAACTGGGATGAAACACTATATCACAAGGTATGAGATTTGGCATCGTCACTAGCTGCTGAAGGGGCAAGGTGATCCAACCTGGAAGTAGAGTGGTGAATCTTGACCAGGAGAAGGGCAGCAGGTATATTTTCTCTCTACCTTTTCCTCTTACAAACTCCACTAAGATACAGTGTTTAGAGATGTAGACAGCCTGTTGGGACGCATCCTGCAAGACTGAGCAACTTGTGTTTCTTCATGATGTGAAGAAGGCCAGCATTATATTTCCTTTTCATCTGTCCCTGTCCCACTTTCTTTTCTCCTCATTCTTGCTTCACGGAAATTACACTACTAAAGGAAGCATTATCACTTAAGCCTTTGCCTCAAACTCTGTTTTTTAGGAAACTCAGGTTAACACAATAAAAGTGAGGTGTAAAAAGTGGACACTCGGCTGGGCATGGTAGCTCACGCCTGTAATCCTAGCAGTTTGGGAGTCCGAGGCGGGCGGATCACCTGAGGTAGGGAGTTTGGGACCAGCCTGACCAACAAGGAGAAACCCCGTCTCTACTAAAAACACAGAATTACTTGGGCGTGGTGGTGCATGCCTGTAATCCCAGCTACTTGGGAGGTTAAGGCAGGAGAATCGCTTGAACCTGGGAGGCAGCGGTTGTGGTGAGCCAAGATAGCGCCATTGCACTCCAGCCCAGGCAACAAGAGCGAAACTCCATCTTAAAAAAAAAAAAGAAAAAAGAAAAGAAAAAGAAAAAAAGAAAGGACACTCAGGGTGGGATTTTAGAGTTGAATTGTCACCTATCTAAAGGCGACAGGGACCAGACTATCTTAGGACAGTGAATTCACAACTGAAGGCATGCTCTGAAAGACATTACCTCTGTTGCAGCTTAGGGCAGCTGCAGGGTAGATTTTGCTAAAGACCGGATCCAGGATCTGATTATGCAGCAGAAAGTCCAAGAAAAGATGGAGGCCCAGAGACCTGAAGTGGAAACATTTAGGTAGACAAGCCCAAGAACTTTGAACTGTCAATTTCTCTGAGCCCCCTATATTTGCAAAAATAGCTTCTGACCATTTGCCAGAGAAAAACAATCTCTGCTTGCCTGGGGGAACATATAATGACCTAATCTGAAGCAGGTGCCTTTCATGATGAGGCTTGTTTTCCTCAAGATGCGCCCCCAGCACACTTCATTGCCTTCTGGCTGAAAAGGAAAGTCAGGTTTCAGCACAGCCTGAGCAGGAAATTAACAAGCTTTGCTGTAAGAAGAAATTGCTTACATGGCAAAGGAATTGTGGGATCCAGCTAATAAGTAGTAGCTGAAACTGCAGAGAACATGTGTAGGAGTGAATCTTGAATATGTTAGACTGGGGGACAGAATGCAAAAGTGACGAGGGTAGAATTCATTAATATGGGAATACTCACCCATGATTCAGAATTCCTAATAACTTAATGAGATGACTTCTTGAAGCACTGATCTGATAATGTTCTACATCAAATGAAGTGGAGATGACAGAACTTCCTCGATATCATATTGAAGAAAAGGTCGGAAGGCTCAAGGAAGTAGGGATGTTATGCTGGATTCATTACGTATGTCCTGAGAACCCAGCACCTGGTTTATGGATTAAGAAAATGGGGCACAATGAGGTTAAGTAACTTGGAAGAAGTGAGGATTCAAACCATGCTCTTTGGCCTCAGAATTTGAACATTTACTTATTTATGAGACAGAGTTTTGCTCTGTCACCCAGGCTGGAGTGCAGTGGTTCCATCGCGGCTCAGTGCAAACTCCACCTCCTGGGTTCAAGCGGTTCTCCTACCTCAGCCTTCTGAGCAGCTGGGCTTACAGGCACATGCCACCGCGCCCAGCTAATTTTTGTATTTTTAGTAGAGACGGAGTTTCACCATGTTGGTCAGGCTGGTCTCGAATTTCTGGCCTCAAGTGATCTGCCTGCCTCGGCCTCCCCAAATGCTGGTGATACGGAAGCGGGGAAGGGTAGTGCTGGGAAAGGAAGGGCATGGTCCCTGGTGAAGGCTCTATCCCCAGCCTGTGCCCATGGACCTAGGTGAGGACAGGCACTCCTGCCTTCATGCCCAAATGTTCCATTTCCCAAGACAAACCTGGCCTGCCACGCCTCTGTCCTGTGCCTATAAAAACCCCCAAGACCCTAGCAGGCAGACATACAAGTGGTTGGATGTCGAGAGGAACACATCGGTTGAAGAAGGCACAAGTAGCTGGATGTCGAGAGGACATCGGAGGGAGCACGACAGCAGAAGAGCACACTGATAGAAGCTGGCACACCGGCAGGCCATCCATTGGCAGAAGGAGGCAGAGTTTGGCTGGGGCAGTTGGAGGAGAGCCCAGGCCACTAAGCAGCCCGACTCCAGGGGAAAGCCATCTCCCTTCTGGTTCCCCAATCTGCTGAGAGCTACTTCCATTCAATAAAACCTTGCAGTCATTCTCCAAGCCCACATGTGATCCGATTCTTCCTGTACACCAAGGCAAGAACCCCAGGATACAGAAAGCCCTCTGTCCTTGCAATAAGGCAGGGGTCTAATTGAGCTGACTAACACAAGCTGCCCATGGATGACTAAACTAAAAGAGCACCCTGTAACACATGCCCACTAGGGCTTCAGCTGTAAACATTCACCCCTAGACACTGTCGTGGGGTCGGAGCCCCATAGCCTGCCTGTCTGTATATTCCCCTAGAGGTCTGAGCAGTGGATCACTCAAGAGGTGAGCCACACCCCCATCACACGTCCTGTAAGGGGGACAAGGGAACTTTTCCCATTTCACTGGGATTACAGGTGTGAGCCACTGTGTGGGCTTTTAACATCTTTAATGTACTGTTTTTTTTGTTTTGTTTTGTTTTGTTTTTTAACAAAGCCTCTCTTGGGCGGGTGCGGTGGCTCATGGCTGTAATCCTAGCACTTTGGGAGGCTGAGGTAGGTGGACCACCTGAGGTCAGGAGTTCGAGACCAGCCTGGCCAATATGGTGAAATCCCATCTCTACTAAAAATACAAAAGTTAGCTGGGCATGGTGGGGGGGTGCCTGTAATCCCAGCTGCTCGGGAGGCTGAGGCAGGAGAATCCCTTGAACCTGGGAGGCAGAGGTTGCAGTGAGTTGAGATTACACCATTGCACTCCAGCCTGGGTGATAAGAGTGAAAATCTGTCTCAAAAACAAAACAAAACTACAAAGCCTCTCTCCTGAATACAGAACCAAGTCAAAACCAAGTCAGAATTACTTAGCATACCTTCCAACTCCCCATTGTATTTCATTGAACTTCCCTTTCTGCCTCACCTTCTGCCTCTGGATCTATGGCAGCCTGTGGCTCACCACACTAGACAGCTTGTTTATTTAGACTTGCTGTGTGTGTTTATGGCTTTGTACCTTACTCAGGCTTTTCTCTCAGTCAGGTACATCCTTCTAAATGCTCTTCATCTTTTTTTTTTTTTTTTTCATTTGCTCATTCCAACAAAGATGTATTGAGTTGTACTCTGTGCCAGGTGCCAGGCTTGGGTGCTAGGTTACCATGGTAAGAAGGTAAATGCTTGTTGCAAGGATCTTTATGTGAGTGAGAGGCATTTACAGTCTAGGGCTAAAACATCATCTTCTCTAGAATTCTCTGTTCTGTTTCCAGTTCCGAGATTCATCTTAGAACTCCCACAGTCTTCCTTCCCCCTTGCAGTCCCCTCCCCTCCCCTCACCCTCCCCTCCCCTTCTCTCCCCTGCCCTCTCCTTTTTTTGAGAAAAGATCTTGTTCTGTAGCTTAGACTGGAATACAGTGGTGTAATTATAGCTCACTGCAGCCTCAAACTCCTGGCTCAAGTTATCCTTCTGCCTCAGCCTCTTGAGTAGCTGGAATGTCAGGTGCGTGTGACTATGCCAGGCTAATTTTAAAAAGGTGGGGTTTTTTTTGTTTTTTTTATTTTGTTTGTTTTTAAATTAGAGACAGGGTCTCACTATGTTGCCCACCTGGTCTCAAACTCCTGGCCTGAAGCAATCCTCCCACCTCGGCCTCCCAAAGTATTGAGATCACAGGCATTAGTGACCACACCTGGCAGTCCCATATTTCTTAAACCTTTCTCACAGCACATTCCACAACCTGCCTTCTTTCTTTCTTTCTTTCTTTCTTTCTTTCTTTCTTTCTTTCTTTC
>NC_045443.1:93952190-93958990 GCF_002776525.5 Piliocolobus tephrosceles
TTCTTTCTTTCTTTCTTTCTTTCTTTCTTTCTTTCTTTCTTTCTTTCTTTCTTTCTTCCTTTCTTTCTTTCTTTCTTTCTTTTCTTTCTTTCTTTCTCTCTCCCTCTCTCTCTCCTTCCCTCCCTCCCTTCCTTCCTTCCTTTCTTCCTTTCTTTTCTTTCTTGATGGAGTCTCGCTTTGTCGCCCAGCCTGGGGTGCAGTGGTGCTATCTCAGCTCACTGCAACCTTGCCTCCCGGGATGGAGCGATTCTCCTGCCTCAGCCTCCTAAGTAGCAGGGATTACAGGCACATGCCACCATGTCCAGCAAATCCATAACGTACCTTTTAATCATGATTATTTGAGTTTGTATTATCTGCTTCCTATAGGGAATATATGGGTTCATCTATGCATTGTATGGACACTAACAAAATGGTTGCATTTATCTGAATAAATGGATGAAGAAGTTAAAAAAAAGTCTATATATTAGGTAGACCATATATATTGTATCTATTTGGGATGGTACAAATGATTAACAACTAAATTAAGAATTGAAAGAGCACTAACCTTACATATTCTTTAACAGTCAGTAGTTTTAGATAAAAAAGACTTTCGAATGGGCAAAAAGCATCCCTGCAGCCTGCGAAGATGTTAATTATAAGAAACAGCAATTTACATTATTTATAAGGAAGCTATTTACAGTACTTAGCCTTGTCAGACACAGTAGTTGCAGAGCTCCATTCTTTTATTACAGTGAAAAGAATAAAGCAAAGTGACAAGGAAAAAGATATTATAATGGCTGCATCTAATTACAAGGAAGATAACACCTCTAAAATGTTAAAAATGCCTTGAATTCAATTTATTTATTTTATTTTTATTATTTACTTATTTTTTTTGAGGTGGGGTCTAGTTCTGTCACCCAGGCTGGAGTGCAGTGGCATGATCTCGGCTCACTGTAACCTCCACCTCCCGGGTTCAGGTGATTCCCCTGCCTCAGCCTTCTGAGTAGCTGGGATTACAGATGTCTGGCACCACGCCCAGCTCATTTTTGTATTTTCAGTAGAGATGGGGTTTCAACATGTTGGCTAGGCTGGTCTCGAACTCCTGATCTCAAGTGATTTGCCCATCTGAGCCTCCTGCAGTGAGGGCATTACAGGTGTGAGCCATCACACCCAGCCAATTCAATTTAAACTAAATAAAGTGTAAACTTCCATCTTACCATAATGATGATTCAGAATATAACACCCATTTAAACATTCAGACAAGCTTCCAAAAACTACTGCAAGCTAAGCATTGTTAGCTTTAGTGTGTGCAAGGAGGAAAGTGACTAAGATGCAATGTTTCATAATTCAGGTATTTGAATTTGCTTAGACACATTTTCTTTTACCAGTGACTTTGAAACGTGTCTGCCCTATGAGAAAGTTTGTTTGTGAGAGCAGCCAGATTAGAAGGAAAAACACCACTTTGTCTTCCATTTTTTTCTTTCCTCTTCTGTGACCACTTTAATTTTATCCTGCTGTTTCACTTTCATCAATATAATAAATAGTACTCAGTGGCAAGTTACACCAGTTTTTGATCTGCAATGGACAAGTCTGCCATGTTAGAACAAGAAAAAGATGAGAAAAAAGAGAATTTACCAAGCTGACTTTTAAAAAAGCCTATTAATATTTTTGCAAATGCCCAGTGATGAATTATTTCTCTAGGACTACATTCTTTAAAGTCTTATAATTTTTATTGCTCACTTAGAGAACAAGATAAAATCTTTGTTGATCAAAGGATGATATCTACATCCTGATTAGAGAATTGGACTCCTACAGTGAGGTGTCATTGCATCTCACTGCTTGCCAGGAAGTTTCTCTGGCTATAATTAACTGCGCCGATGAGCAAAATTATCTTCCTTCAAAGAATATTAGGGTACAGTAGACATGACATATTAGGCCAGCCTCACAAATTAGCACAGGCCCACAGAGCCTGCATGAAATTAGGTCAGACTTGAAAGATATCAAGCTGTGGTCCAATAAGCTTCTTAGTCTGAAATGGAAAATTGGGTTCACAGGGTGTTAGGGTCACTGTCTTTATTTAAGTGTGATAGAACTGGTAACAAATTTCAGCGTTAAAGACGGAGTTTTCTAAGTCACCAAATATTTCTAGTTCTTCTCTTAGATAATTTATTGTGTTGCATAATTTATAAGAAAAGAAGGTTCTCCATTTTCTCAATACTCATACTTTAATAAATTCAATTCTGACTTTTGCCTATAATAAATAGGGAGAGAATAAACTCCCCAAGTATTTCCCTGGAGGTCTGTAGTTTCCCCATTAGAAGTAAAGTCTCCTAAAATCCCCGTTTAAAATGCAAAGCATTTTGAGAGTTAACACTTCAGGCCACTAGTATGTATTAATGTTCAATGGTTAAGGTTGAGCAAAATGTACATTAATTTAGAATACAAGATCATTAAAGTAAGGCTGGAATGTGCATAAATAGATATAATCATAATTATTAGAGGCACAGACATCATGTCCACAGTTACAGACCTCAAGGTACAAATAGAGTAAAGAGAATAGATCAGTTGCATATACAGTACTCCCCAGCTATCTGTGGGGGACTAGTTCCATGACACCTGCAGATACCAAAATCTATGGATGCTTAAGCCTCTGATATGAAATGCTGTAGTATTTGCATACAACTTATGCACATTCTTCAGGATGTTTTAAATCATCTCTAGATAACTAGTAATACCTAATACAGTATAAATGCTATGTAAATAGTTGTTGTATTTTTGTGTTATTTTTATTGTTGTATTATTATTTTTAATTTCGTTCTGAATATTTACAGTCTGCAGTTGCTTGAATCCACAGATGAAGAATCCGAGATTTGGAAGGCCGACTGTATTTAATTCTTAAACTGCTTGTCAGATATTTCTCTAATTTCAATTTGATTAATAAGCTTTGTTTTGGTGAGTGATCAATACAGCCTATTCATTTTGAGCACAGGTTTTGGAGTCACAAGCTGAGGACCTGGTCCCTGACACTATGACTGTACGCTGACCTTTGTCAAATGACTTAACCTCCTTGAGCCTTAGTTTCCTAAACTGTGAGATGGATATACTAATAGTATCTTAAGTTGTAAAGTAGTTATGATGATTAAATGAGATAAATGAAAGTACATGTTTCAAATGCTTAATGCCTGACACACGTTAATGGTCATGGTCACATCATTATCGTTTTAGCATGGATAAAGAGTATAGTCTGGATTTGTGACCTTAAATTTTTGGCTCTAATATTCGCCAGCGCTCTACTCAGAACATTCTCTGTTTGCACTTCATACAGCGGTGCCAGCGCGCGGCCAGGCAACACCCTCAGGAGCATCATTCTTTTCTGGACCTGGTTCTTTCTCGCTCTGCCCTCCAGGGGCCGCTGTGTTTCTCGGAAAGCGCGCGGGATGCTCGGTTGCCACGAGACCGTCGCCAGGCAACCGCGTGTACACACACACACTCCGGACGGGCCGGGGAGCGTCAATATGGCGGCGCAGGGCGCCCACTCGAGCTCTCCGTCAGACGACTCTACCGCCTCGGGGTCGCTGGCAGAACTGCCACCGACAGCGACCGCGACTTCGAGGTCGCCCCCAGAGTCGAAGGGGAGCTCCCAGAGCTCGCTGCTTCAGTGGACCTGCCCCGAGGACTCATTGCCTCTAGCCGTGTTTTATGGGCCGCTGGACGCGAAAAACCCGCTCCTGGCCTCTTGTGAGAAGGAGATCCGGGAGTTGTTAGGCTTTATGAGGAAAAAGAAGGCTTTAGCCACCACGGAGGGAGAGAAGCACGAATTCCGCCGGCGTTGGTAAGCGCTGGCGGGGCACTGGGGAGGGCGCTGGCCAAAGCGCTGGCGGGCCACTGGGGAGGGCCCCTGGAGAGGGCTTGAGGATGCAGGTGGTGGCCCCAGAGCTGGTTCAGCGTTGCGGACGCAGGGGCTTCCTGAAGGGTCCAGGAGAGATAAACAGAGTTTAAGAGGTGGAGACTCGTCACTCTTAACAATCCTTAATTCCTGAGAGATGTTATATCTTGGCTTCCTGCTCAGGTCAAAATAAAAATCTACACAGAAATGTTTCATAATTCACTATTTGTTATTTGACCAGAAAATAAAGATGGTAAGATAAGCAGGAAAGAACCTTAAAAAGAGTTCGCAGTTTGCAGTAATAACATGGTGATAGAACTCCCAAAAGGTAAACAGTTGCGCAGAATGAATCGCAAAATTAAAAAAAAGTCACTGTAATCCTAATAACAATATAAGAAGGAATTAAAGTGCACATGTTCACAGGATGACATACTTCTTTGTATCAAGAGCTAGCTTCATGAACCTAATCTACCTCGAAGTTATTCCTTTTTCTCCATATACAAATTTTATATACTTATAACATGAAAAGTTTTGAAACCCTTGAGTGAGCCAAAAATTTATACATGAATACAAAATACAAAAATTAGCTGGGCGTAGTGGCACATGCCTGTACTCCCAGCTACTCAGGAGGCTGAGGCAGGATAATTGCTTGAACCTGGGAGGCAGAAGCTGCAGTGAGCTGGGATGACACCACTACAACCCAACCTGGGCGAAAGACAGAGCAAGACTCTCAAAAAAAAAAATATATATATATAAATAAAATAAAATAAAATAAAATATTTTTCTGTTATGCATTTAACAACTATTTATTGAGCACATACTGTATATCAAGTACTGTTCAAGGAACTAGGAAAACATCAAGTTAACAAAACATAAAAATCCATGTCTTTATGGAGCATATATTTTTGTGAATATAAACAACCACTAAACAAATATGTAAGTAAATAATTTTACAAGAAGACTGCTAGGGAGAAAAATAGAACAGGGAATCGTGATGGAGGATATGAGATGAATGTTGCAATTTTATCTTTTTTTTGAGACAGGGTGTCACTCTTGCACAGGCTGATGTGCAGTGGCTCAATCCTGGCTCACTGAAACCTTGAACTCAGGGGCTCAAGGGATCCTCCCACCTTGACCTCCCAAAGTATTGGATTACAGGCATGAGCTACTGCACCTGGCCTGAGTGTTGCGATTTTAAATGGGGTGGTGGGAAGCATGGTTAGGGAAGGTCAGGAAAAGTCACTTTTGAGAAAGATGAGAAAGATATATGGGAACAATTGATGAGGATTTTTGTGCAGAGTAGGTCACGCAGGGAGAGTGGCAGATGGCAAAGACCTGGGGTGGACTTGTGATTGTGGGAAGAGCAAGAGGGAGGGAGATCAAGAGTTTATGATTTTATAAAAATTGAGATGTGATTCAGCATCCAGGTGGAGCTACTATGTAGGTAGTTGGACATTTGAATCTGGAAGTCAGATGAGATATACATTTGGGATTCATATGATATTTAAATCATGACACCTGATGAATAGCTAAGAGAGTGTGTCTGTAAATGGAGAAGGGAAGAGTCTAAGGATTGAGCCCTGGGATGCTCCAGCATGGACAGAGAGAGGCAATAAGAAACCAACAGAGACTAAGGAGGAGTGGCCAATGGAAAACCATTAAGTGCCTGGTGTACTAGAAGCAGGTAGAGAAGGTATTTCAGGAAGAAAGGAATGATCAGCTGTGGTAAATTCTGCTGACTGGCCAAGTAAGATGAGAACCAAGAATTGACCAAGGAAAGTCCATTATATACCTACCCTATATGCTTGCTTTATTTATTTATTTATTTATTTATTTATTTATTTATTTATTGAGAGGCAGTTTTACTCTGTACCCCAGGCTGGAGTGCAGTGCCGTGATCTCAGCTTACTGCAACCTCTGCCTCCCGGGTTTCAGCGATTCTTGTGCCTCAGCCTCCGAGTAGCTGGGACTACAGGCGCCTGCCACCACGCCCAGCTAATTTTTGTATTTTTAGTAGAGACGGGGTTTTGCCATGTTGGCCAGGCTAGTCTGGAACTCCTGACCTCAGGAGATCCACCTGCCTTGGCCTCCCCAATTGCTGGGGTTACAGGTGTGAGCCACTGTGCCCAGTTTATACATTTATATTTAAATAGTTTCCATCTTTGAATTTCATCTACCCATCTCCACTACCAGCATTCCAGTCCAGACCACCACCATTTCACATTTTCGCTGCAGCCACTCTGTCTCAAATCTATCCTTCACCTAGCAGTCAGGATGATCTTTGTAAATCTTATCTAAAGTCTTTCTATTGCTTCCCATTGCTTTTGGAATAAATTAAGAATTCTGATACTCTGCAGGGGCTGAGGTGTTGACCCTGCCTGCCTTTCTCAGCTCTCTTCTCTTCTCTCTCAGGACTTTCCAGAGAAACAGGTCCTACTGTTTCTCACCCCAGAGCCTTTATATTTACTATCTTTGTTGTCTGAATGTTCTTCCCTAAGCTTTTCAAAAATCTGGCTCCTTCTCTTTTTTCAGGCCTCAGCTCAGTTGTCACCTTCTTAGAGTGGCCTTTCCTGTCTAATGCAGATTCACTCATAGGTTTATATTTTTTAATTGATTTGTTTTCTTGTGCATTGTCTGTCTCATTAGGATGTAAGCTCCCTGGTGACTTTGGATAATGTGTCTCTCTTTCATTGCTGTATTTCTGGCACTAAGCCTGGGGATTGGGACATAGTAAACATTCAATAAATATTTAGTATTGAAATAATTCAAGAGTTATTATCCTTGGCCTGGTGCAGTGGCTTACGCCTGTAATCCCAGCACTCTGGGAGGCCGAGGCGGGCAGATCACCTGCGGTCAGGAGTTCGAGATCAGCCTGGCCAACACGTAGAAATTCTGTCTCTAGTAAAAAATACAAAAATTAGCCGGGCGTGGTGGT
>NC_045443.1:93963990-93970299 GCF_002776525.5 Piliocolobus tephrosceles
TCATTCATTCATTCATTCATTCATTCATTCATTCATTCATCTTTCAGCAGATATTTATTGAGTACCTACATGCAGTAGGTATTCACTGCTGTTGGGCCTGGGCAATGAATAATATTGTTGAGGTCCTTGACCTCAGGGAGTTTACTTTCCAGAGGACTGGAAAGCTCATTCATATAGTCGTTAAGATCATAGATGCACTGAGCCTCAGCTTCATCAGCTGTATCTTTGGGATATTGATATTACCTTTCTTGGGGTTGTTGTGAAAATGAAGTGAAAAAAGGTACGCATATAGGCAAAAGACCCAAAATAGCCAACACAGCACTGAAGGAGAAGAAGAAAGTTGGAGGACTGACACGACTCAATTTCAAGACTTGCTGTGAAGCTACAGTATTCAAGATAGTGTGACATTGGTGAAAGAATAGACAAATCCGTGGAAAAATATATGCAGCTCAGAAATAGACTCACATAAATATAGTCATCTTGTTAGGGAAACAGGAGCATAGGAGAACCAGAGTAATGGCATTTTAAAATCAACTCCATCTTAAAATTAGCAGGGCATGTTCCTTGCCAGGCGTGACCCATGGTCATAAATTTTTTACAGTTGAAGAAACAGCCTAAAGATGCCTGCAAAGACAAACACCTACAATAGCAGAAGGTCCGGATGTCCCAATACCCATAACAATATATGCCTTCAAGATAATTATAGCTATGCCTTGATGTACTTACTGCACATGAAAATGTTGAGGATAGTTTCCTTTAAATCAACAGAGTAATAAATTTTGTCACACTGTTGGCCTACCTGCATGTAGACCTAACTTAGCCTGGCTTTTTACATAGATAAGACCCCTATATGAGAAGAGTTTAAAACAAAGAGAATATGTTCATCTTCCTGCTTTCTGAGGTTGCCCGACTGTAACTAAATAGCTTTCAATAAATGATCTCTTCCCACTGCACTCTGTGACTTGTCTTGAATTCCTTCCTGTGTGAGATTCAAGAGTCCTCTCTTGGGGTCTGGATCAAAACCCCTTTTCTGGCAACAAACTGATATTTGGCAAGTGAGCAAAGTCAATTCAATGGAGAACAGCGTCTTCAGTAAATGGTCCTGGAACAACTGGATATCCATATGCCAAAAAATGAATCTAGATGCAGACCGTACGCCCTTCACAAAAATTAACTCAAAATGGATCACCTACCTAAATATAAAATGCAGTTAGTATGAAACTCCTGGCCAGGGACCATGGCTCACGCCTGTAATCCCAGCACTTGGGGAGGCTGAGGCAGGCGGATCACAAGATCAAGAGATCAAGACTGTCCTGGTCAACATGGCGAAAACCCATCTCTACTAAAAATACAAAAATTAGCTGGGTGTGGTGGTGTGTGCCTGTAGTCCCAGCTACTTGGGAGGCTGAAGCAGGAGAATCACTTGAATCTAGGAGGCAGAGGTTGCAGTGAGCTGAGATAGCGCCACTGCACTCCAGCCTGGTGACAGAGCAAGACTCTGTCTCAAAACAAAAAATAAAAAATAAAGAAACTCCTAGTAGATAACATAGGAGAGAATCTAGGTGACCTTGGGTTTGGTGATGACTTTGAATATACAGTACCAAGGCATGATCCATGAAAGAAAGAATTGATAAGCTGGACTTCATTAAAGTTAAAAATTACTGCTCTATGAAAGATACTGTCAAGGGAATGAAAGGATAAGCCACAAATTGGGAGAAAATATTTGCAAAAGACTTATTTGATAAAGGACTGTTATCCAAAGTATACAAAGAACTCTGAAAACTCAGCAATAACAACAACCTGATTTTACTTTTAAAAAAAATTTTATTTATTCATTTACTGATTTTTTTGAGATGAAGTCTTGCTCTTTTGCCCA
Source organism: Piliocolobus tephrosceles (assembly GCF_002776525.5). Lineage (NCBI taxonomy): Eukaryota > Metazoa > Chordata > Mammalia > Primates > Cercopithecidae > Piliocolobus > Piliocolobus tephrosceles. The sequence continues at coordinate 93,965,867 of NC_045443.1, forward strand.
GGCTGGAGTGCAGTGGCCTGATCTCGGCTCACTGCAGCCTCCACCTCATGAGTTCAGATGATTCTCTTCCTGAGTAGCTGGGACTACAGGTGTGTGCCACCATGCCTGGCTAATTTTTGTATTTTTAGTAGAGACGAGATTTCACCATGTTCACCATGTTGGACAGGCTGGTCTCAAACTCCTGACCTCAAGTGATCCACCTGTCTCGGCCTCCCAAAGTGGTGGGATTACGGGTGTGAGCCACTGTGTCTGGCCAACAACCTGATTTTAAAAATGGGCCAAAGACTTTAACAGACACCTCACCAAAGAAGATACACAGATGGCAAATAAACATATGACTTTAACAAACACCTCACCAAAGAAGATACACAGATGGCAAATAAACATATGAAAATATGTTCCACATCATATGTAATCAGGTGAATGCAAGTTAAAGCAACAATGAGATACCCTTCATGCCTATTAGGAAGGCTAAAATCTAGAACACTGACAACACCAAATGCTGGGAAGGATGTAGAGCAGGGAATTCTCTCATTCATTGCTGGTGGAAATGCAAAATAGTACAGCCACTTTGGAAGACAGGTGGTTTCTTACAAAATTAAACATATTCTTACCATAACATTCACCCCTTGTGCTCCTTGGTATTTATCCAAAGGAATTGAAAACTTATGTCCATATAAAAACCTGAACATCGGGCCTGGTGCGGTGACTCCCGCCTTCGGGAGGTGACTCACGCCTGTAGTGCTAGCACTTCGGGATTACCTGAGGTCAGGAATTTGAGACCAGCCTGGCCAACATGGCAAAACCCTGTTTCTACTAAAAATACAAAAATCAGCCAGGTATGGTGGTGCACGCCTGTAATCCCAGCTACTCGGGAGGCAGAGGAAGGAGAATTGCTTGAACTCCGGAGGTGGAGGTTGCAGTGAGCCAAGATCGTGCCGCTGCACTCCAGCCTGCGCAACAGGAGCAAGACTCCATCTCAAAAAACAAAACAAAACAAAACAAAACACAAAAACCCCTGCACATCGGTATTTCTGGCAGCCTTTTTCATAATTGCCAAAACTTGTAAGCAATCAAGATGTCATTCAGCATGTGAGTGGATAAACTGTAATGCATCCAGACAATGGACTATTATTCAGTGCTAAAAAGAAATGAGCTATCAAGCCATGAGAAGACATGGAGGAAACTTAGATGCATATTGCTAAGTGAAAGAAGCCAATCTGAAAAGGCTTCCTACTGTATGATTCCAACTGTATGACATTTTGGAAAAGGCAAAACTATGGAGACAGTAAAAATATCAGTGGTTAACAGAGATTGAGCAGGAAAGGAGGGATGAATAAGTGGAGCACAGAGGATTTTTAGGATAATGAATCTACTCTGTGATATTTTCACAGTGAATAGACATTATATATATTTGTCCAAGCCCATGGAATGGATGACACCAACAGTGAACCCTAAACTATGGACTTTGGGTGATAATGATATGTCAATGTAGGTTCATCATAACGAAGGTACCATTCTAGTGGGTTGTTGATAATGGGGGAGGGCTGTGCATGTTTGGGGCACAGGGTATATACATGGGAAATCTCAGTACTTTCTGCTCAATTCTGTTGTGAACATAAAATTGCTCTATGAAGTAAAGTATCTAAAAAAAAACACATGTAAAGAGCTGCAATCAATGCTTGGTACATAGGAAGCAATAATTTTAACTGTAATTACATTTATTATTAATAATTGGAGATTAATAATAAGACACATTGGAAAGGCTTAGCGCAAGGTAAGTTTTAAAGGATTGCTTGCGAATTAATTGAGGTTTCTTGCAGACTTTGACAATGTCGTTTTATTTTATGATTTTTACAGTGCCACTTCTTTGTTTAATATCTGGACTAAATACGCCCCCAGGCTGCCAGCAGACTATTACAACGAAAAGCTTCTGAAGGTTGGAGATAGCCTTTGTCAAATGAAAGTAAGTGCCTCTGGAGGAAAGAGAGCCAAAAAGAAATTCATTTGGCTAATTATTATTACAGTATTTAGTCTGATACCCTTCCTATTATACATGTTTTGATTTTTCTCTTAGAAAAAAATAAATGAGTACATAAAAATTTTAATAAGGCACAGTAACTAAAAAAGTGTTTGCTTTTTAATTTTGTAGTTGAGATTTCCCAGAGGTGAGACATTCCTGGACAGCCAGGCAGCTGGCTGTGGATGGGCAGGAGTGTGGCCGGGTTCACAGAGGGTGTGGTAGGCGCACAACAGGAAATGCTGAATCATCATGTTCCTACCTTATACAAAGGAGCCCAGACACCACTTCCTGTTGTTTTTCATATGGCTGGCCTTGCCCAGTGGTCAACCTTCAGGGCTCTTGGCCTTGCAGCTCTGTTGCCTGCTTCAGTGCCCTGTTTATTAAGCTCTTTCAACTGTTTCTTAATGTTTTGCTATATGTAATTGTAATAGTCATTCCATACATACCCTGTTTCTTGCTCAGTATTGTATTCCAGACTGAGTTTGTGTCCTACGTTTAGTTTCACCTGAATGTCTAGGGCTTGGAATGCTGTGGACTTGTGGACTTGGTTTGCTGAGACCACAGCATGACTGGGTTTTCCATTAATGATCATGTGAGTTTCTCCCTTAAACTCTGGCCTAGATCCAAATTATTCTAAGTTATGTGAACGTCAGACAATGGGATTTTAGGCCAGCTGTGGGCAGTGTTCAGTGTTTTCTCAATCTTCAGTTTTTCAACTTGATTTTTCCCCTCTGTTTCTGTATTCTGGACTTTAATCCTCTTGGTCTGGGAGACAAATTTACCAAATAGAGGATATGAGTGGTGGAACTTCATAATGATGAACTAAGATCTATTTTCTTCTGCCAAAAATAGAGAATAACCATAGTTCCACATAAATGAACCATGGGTCTTAGAAACTTGAAATACAGGGCTTGGTAAGCTACAGAAAAGAAACCCAGGTGAGATTCAACTTTGTAAGCTTTATTCATGTAAGTGGAATAAGAGTTTTGACAAGAATTAGAAGCCAGCCCCCTCTCCATCCTTATACTTTTCAGTGTAAGAAGCTGGTAATACAATTAAAAAGCACAGTGTAGGGTTGTTTGAGAAATATCTGTGTGGGTGGAATGGATATTGCTGGAGGGAAGGGAGGTGTGTGTTAAAAGCTGATAAAGCAAGTTAAAGATGGCTAGTAGCTAAGGATTCAGAATGTTTTACATAGAAAGGCCTAGATAGTATATTTTAATATTTAATTAAAAGAACAAAGAAAAAGTTTTATCTACTTTTTACTGAAGGAAATGTTGGCCAGGCTGGGCATGGTGGCTCACACCTGTAATCCCAGAACTTTGGTAGGCTGAGGAGGGCAGATTGCTTGAGCCCAGGAGTTTGAGACCAACCTGGGCAACATGGCAAAACACTATCTCTTAAAAAAAAAAAAAAAAAAGAAGTATGTATAATTCTGAAAATGAACTTGTTACTTTGGTTTCTAGGCTCTATTTTTATTTTAGTTGTAGTAAAGATCGTCTTGTGGAATATTTGTTGTAAACCTAGATTTGAACTTACTATATGACTCAGGTTAGAGCAGAAAAGATTCAGGATTGATTAGTGAGCAAAAAACAAATCTATAATAGAAATTTAAATAAAACAGTGTTTGACTGAAGATGCCTCCCAAGGGGCTAGGTAACTGGACAGGCAGTTCACACTTGAGGCAGTTGCTTTTCCTGGGGATGAAGTTGCAGGAGAGGGAGCTGAGGAACGGTTGCAAGTGACTCATTTTTAAAGGACTGCTTACATCCTCTGCCCTGAAACCCTCCAGGTAACTGAGCCCTGTGGGTTATAGAAATGGGGCATCTGATTCTGTTATGGGAACATAAGCATGACTTTGAATGAATAAAAATCCCACTGCTCAAATGCTTTTTATTTGTCCTGATGCAGCTTCAGAGTCTGTTGACAGATGAAAGAGAGGCAGGTAGCTCACCTCACTCTGCATTTGTTTCTTTTAGCTTCTCTTCTTTGGTTCCCTCTTTCTTCCTCTCTTCCTTCCTCTCTCCCTCCCTCTCCCTCCCTCTCCCTTCGTCTCCTTCCTCCCTGTCTCTCTCCCTCCCTTCCTTTCTCTTTCTTTCTCTCCCTCCCTTTATTCTTTATTTTATTTTTTCCCTCCTCCTTCCCTCCCTCTCTCTTTCTTCCTTTCCTTTCTTTTCCTTCCTTTCTTTCTCTTTCTTTCCCTTCCTTTCTTCCTCCTTCCTTTCCTTTCCCCTTCTCTTCCCTTTTCTTTTCCTTTCCTATCCCTTCCTCTTCCTTCCCTTCCCTTTCCTTCCCTCCTTCCTTCCCTCCTTCCTTCCCTCCCTCCTTCCCTCCCTCCTTCCCTCCTTCCTTCCCTCCTTCCTTCCCTCCTTCCTTCCCTCCTTCCTTCCCTCCCTCCCTCCCTCCCTCC